>NC_043707.1:49748276-49990005 GCF_006229205.1 Suricata suricatta
CTGGGCGCTCCGCGCCTCCGCGGCCCCCGGCTCCCGGCCGCAGCTTCCTCGCGCGCGCGGGCGCGGGGCGCGGGGCCCGGGGCTCGCTTCGCCGAAGGTAAGAGGGACGCGACCGAGCCTTCTGGAGCCAGGAAGTGTGAGGAGCGCTGCTCCCACGCCTGTTGCTCCGGCCGCCCACGCGGCACCCTCCCACTCCTGAGCCCGGGTGGGTGGGCGCTGGGGCGCCGGAAGGATTGGGGGTGGGGCCGGCGCCGCGGGGGAGCAGGCAGCCGGCTCGGGGGTGTTGGTTCCCTCCGGCTGTGCAGCCACCTCCGGGCAGCTCGGCGACGTGAGGCTTGGGGGTGGGGGTGTGAACCTTTGCCCTCTTTCCATTGGCCTGCCTTCCCTCGGGGGTGCCACAGGCAGCGCCCCGGGATCTGGCGGCAGGTGGCGACGGCTTGCTGGGTCCCCCGGCTCGTTGTGAGAGGAGAACGAGAGAAATGGCTGAGAGTGGAAGCAGTGAGCAGTTTGGGGCGCTTCGCAAAGTTCTCCAGCCCAGCGAGCCAGCGATGTGCCTACCGAAGGCTGGGGGCCGCACATCTGGTCCTGTCCGGGGCCGCTTCCACCCCAGGAGCTCCGGGAAAGGTCTCTAAAGGGACACCCGGGCCAGTGCGGGGGCGGGGGTGGGGTGGGGGGAGGGATTTCGGAAGACTCACTTTTTCGAGGTGTTTACGCTGGGGATGGGGCGCAGAAGGGACAGGGCAAAGAAGTTACCTGAAATCAACTCAATTCCTACACTTGTTTAGCGCTGACATTCGAATCAAGTCCAAGAGCTTCTGCTTTTATCCGGGCGGCCCAATGTGTCAGCAACAGGCTGAGGTTCCGGACCTGGAATCTTAGAGCCAAGAGAAGGCTCCGTGGTATTTCTGAAGAGAGGGTGTCTGAACTTTCCTGTGATCCTGGGCACAGCAGGTTCTGTTTGTAAGACTGGGCAGAGGTTCCTATAGGGTGCACGTTGGCATTTCGCATGAATGTATGTGATGGTTAAACCGACGCCTTATTTACCGTTATTTCAAGGGAGCCTGGATATTGAATGTCTCTAGAAAGGGCGTGCACGAATTCAACGCAAAGCGTGTGTATATTTCCCCATGTGGACGTGTTGGCACACGGCAATTGATGTGTTTATTCTTCCCTGTCGCTACTTGAATGCAGCAAAATGCAAGTACACAAGGGACCCCCAGAGGAAGAAAGATTAGTAGCTTGTTCCCTTTTGCAGTTGAGGAGGCTGGAGAAAAAGAGAGTTCAGGAAAGTGCCCTGGGCAGCCTAGGAGTGGCACTGTGGGAGAAGAGGATCTGTCTGTGTTTCCCAGGCCTGTGCCCCAAGAATCCCCAGCCCGGCACCCTGTCATTTCATGCCTGCCTACCCAAACCCGGTGGGCACTGGAGAAGGCCCCCTCGATCATTGGGACCCTGCCCTCCCCTAGACTGGCCCCATTCTAGGCTAAGCGACCTGATATGAAATTGTGGAAGGTAAAAGTTTCCAGAGACTCTTCATAACCCTCACTCTGCTGAGGTCATTGAAGGGCAGCCCTTGGTGACGAGATGCTTTTGCTGCCCTGTGCCTGGCTGGGCTCAGGTCAGGTGTCAGTCCCCAGGACAGGCTGTCGGGTCACTTTGCCCACTTTTGGCCCTCTGCCTCCAAAAATGGAAGCTGTTTAACAGGGCTGACTTTTTACAACAGGGAAAATGTATTTCCTTCTTCCAGGAGTTTTTGCCTTTGTCGTTACAGCACTTACCTGTTTAAAACGGCTCTTCCCCAGCCTCCCCCCACCCCCATCTTTCCCACTGTCAAACTCTTCTGCCAAAAGCAAAAATAGCTTCAGATTTTTCATTTGTAAGGCGTCCACGTCCTAGTAAAACCTTGGCATTTGAGGCATGTGCAGTGCCATTGGCTGGAAATGGGGCCGCACTCTTGTGCCTGTTGCAGGAATTCATACCCAGATCTGCTCCAGGAGGTGTGGGTCCCTGTCAGGGGGCGGGTGCCGCTTAAGCCAGGTCATGTCTGCGGGGTTGTGTGAAGGCCAGTGTGGCCTTGGGCATGGTATCTGGTAGGAAACTTTTCCTCCCCTTCCAAACCCCACCCTACCCTCTACGCACACACGCACAGAGAGTAGCAGTGGGGTAATTGGTCCTTTTGGGGTACCTTTCACCAGGGGAGCAGGGCTTGAGGCTCTGGAGACAGCCTGGCTTTTGTCTGGCCTTCTTTGGGAAGATTATCATGGATTGGTTTGGCTTTGGGACTAGAGGTTTTTATGATAGAGAGTGTTGATTTTCCTTTCTTAACTCTCAATTATTCTTATGAAAGCAGTATATAAAATACTCCTTGCCCTTAAGAAGAGGAGCTTGGCTTAAGATGGGAAGGGTAAGGTGGTGGAGCTCAGTGTGGTTGGGGCAGGTGATGGGCTCTAAAGCTTGGGAGTCAGGGCGGAGCAGCCCTGGGAGAATGGAAGGGGAAGGGCATTGCCCTTTCAGGGAACAGAGCTGCAGGTCTGGCCCAAGCCGGGTGCTACAGGGTCTCCTGGCTCAGGTGCTCTTAGCTCAGCAGTCTCTTATCTTACTCTTTGCCCTTTGAACCCCCTCAAGGTCCTGCCTCTCTGAGCTCCATTCTAGGATAAGGCAAAGATGTTAAGGGTCAGAGGTCCAGGGCCCAGTGTCTGGGAGCCTGGCCCCCTTTCCCCTCCAGGAAGGAGGCTGGGCGTGGGGCTGTCAGACCCAGCCTGGGATGGCCTTGAGTTCTGAGTGATACAGATAGTGCACCCTGTTCTGGGCACCAGCCTCATCAGGAATTCTCAGAGCTGCCTCTGCTGAGATGAGGCTCGGGCTAAGTCTGTCCCCACAGCAACAAACCCAGATGCTCTCCTTCCTGCTTTGCACGGACAACTGTTAGGAAGAGGTCTCCATGAGACCTGAGCTACAGCCTTGATATCCTGGATCCTAGAGGAATCACGGATTCCTTGAACCAAGGGCTCCTTGTCACTTTCTTGTCCAGTTCTCTACTGGTACAGATGGGGACTTTGAGACCCAGAGTACAATGCTAGCTGGACTTCACACGTTCAGGAGAGAACCGAATCTGGAATGTAGGACTTCCTGACCGCATGCTCTTTCCTGCCTGGGAAGCGAGGAGGCAAGTCTCTGCATCCTGCTCCGTTCTGTGGGGAGTGTCAATATCTGCCTATGCCTGGGTCAGGAGAGGCACTTGGCAGTGACACGGTCAGGAGTCTGTTTGAAAATCAACTCCTATTTACATGGGATTTAGCCACTTTGAAGAGATATTTCCGAGTCTCTGCTCGGTCCCTGAAATTTACGGACAGAGATGGCCAAGTCATAGGATTTTTTGTGGGGATAAATTAAATTGTTGCTGTAAAAGTGCCTCAAACAGTGCCCAGAGCATTGTCAGCATTCAAAGAGTGTTAACCAAATGCGAACTGGAATGATCTGTGACCGACACTTACATGGTGGGCTTGCTTGCCAAACCTCCCTTGCGGCTTAGAAAACGCAGCTAAGAGTGTGCGGAGAAACTACAAATCCTCCCGATAGCCTGAAGGAAGGAAGGGAGCTAACAGGGTGAATTTCTTGCAAAAGATATAAAATGCACAGGATGTTTCCCAAATCCATCAGTGGCATGTGGACCACCCACTGCAGAAGATGATCAGCCCCCCTGTTCGTTCCCCATAATCAAGAGCTCATCAGGCTTTGTGCTGGTTCTCTGTTCTCTGAGTGATGACATTTATGGGGAATGTCATTGTCATTCCTGTTGTCTTCTGTGGCATCTGAATCAACCTCCCTTTTTGAGGGAGCAGGGGGCCTGTGAATATTCTCTTTAGCATGCAGATGAGGAAACTGAGGCAGAGATTGGCTCCTTGAGAAAACCCAGCGGAGAGCAGGGTGAGTCAGAGGTGCTTCAACTGGATTCTTTTGATTCAGATCTGTCTGCAGAATTTATTGTCTATTATGAGAGAGAAAAGTCTACCCCTGGACTCCCCACCCCCACCCCACCTCCTCCTTAGCATGGCATGGAGTAAAATTGATGGAATGCAAATGGCGGCTATAAAATCAGGGTTCCCAGTCTGAGAACCTATAGATGCAGCACACTGAGCTACCTCCTGGGCTTTTGTGTAAAAACTCAGGCATTGTGTGTGGCCTTTGACCTTTAGGAGCTTACAATGGGATGGGGGAAAACAGAGCTGTACCCTTGAACTCCACATTGAGACTGCCTGGATTTAAATCTCTCTGCTTTCTTATCACATCCTAGGCAAGTTATTAAAACTGCTCATGATTCATCTTCTTCACCTGCAAAATGGGGGCCACAGTGGTGTCTATGCCTTAGGGCTGTCAGTGGGGTCAGCTGACATGGGCCATATAAGCGTGTGGTATGGAGCCTGGCACACCGTCAGCCCTGTGTAAACAGCTGCTGCTATTCGTCCATGGACAGAAGACCTTGAGAAGTCACTTAGCATAGGCTTTGGGGCATGTGGTGGCAGGGGTAAGGGGGAGTGGGGGTCACACTGCCCGAGGTGGGATTCCTGTCCTGTCCATTTCTGGCTGGCACACTGCCAACTCTCAGACGTCTTCCGAGGTTGCTGTGAGGATAAGGTGAGATGATAGCAGGAGCCTGTTAGTGCAGAGCCTGGCGTAGAGTAAGTGCTGGATGATGGTTAGCCACAAGGATTAATAAGATGTGTAGAAGGTGTCTTGTAATCCAACCCCAAGGGCAGTAGGTGCCAGAAAAGGGGTATAAACAAGGTGCTGTGAGCCCAAAGAAGGAGAGAGTTTCAACGGGGAATCACAAAGAGAGTGAGGAACAGGGAGGCAAATAGGAGGGCTGAAGGGGAAGGATATTGCCCACAGACAGAAGAGTGCCCAGAAACAGCACCCTGCACAGTCTATGCACGAGCCACTCTGGTCTTGTTGCTGGCGGTGCATGGAGGGCTTGGGCCAGAATGGTAAGCCAGGATCTGCGTGTGGCCTCAATGCCAGGCCAGAGAGTTTGGACTTGATTTTGTAGGTTGTGGAATAAAGCACCACCAGAACCCTGCTTTAGGGAGATTACTCTGAGCAGAATTGATTTCCCAGGGACTGGGAGAAACATGTGGTGGTGGGGTGGGATGAGACATGAGTAGGCCAGTGGGAAGGGAGCCTTAATGAGGGCAGTACGAGCTATTGTCTCATTATTTGGCAGCCCTTTGGGTGAAGCAATGAGAAAGATGGCCAAAGGGACGGGCGTGGGATTAGGGAAGCCGTGAACAAAAGGTTGACTGATAAGCAACTTTTGGCAAGGAGGTAAGTTCTGTTTGACCTTGTCCAGATGGGAAAGTCTAGTGTCGGCTCAGGAGTGAGCAGAGGTAGACATCTGACAGCTTAGAGGAGTTAGTAGTCAGGAGAAGGAAGCAGGTTTACAGGGAAAGATGAAGATCAAGTCCCATTTACAAGACTCACCTCTGCCTCATTTATTTAAACATGGAGTCAAGCCAACTGAACTCCAGAGTGTCCAAATAACTCTGAGTTAGGACTGCGTCCTGTGTGCCAGTTTAGGATTAGTGAAAACGAGTGTGTCAACCCCAAACAATTTCCTGGTGCTGTTACGTGTGTTTCTGTGTCACCACATGTCTTCCCACAGATGGTAACACATTTGGGGATTCAGAGTCATTTCAGTATCATCTTTAAAAAGCCAGATTTGGGAAGGTAAATCTGTTTCTCAAAGCCAAAAATAATTCTCCAAGCCATTGTTTTCCCCCCAGCCATGCAGGTGACAGGGAGGTGTGGCCACGGTGTGGTTGAGAGATTGGTGGGTGAAGGGACAAGGTGGCCCAGCTCCGGGTGGGGGGGGCTCCATGGGTGGAGTGGGGCCAGGTGAAAGGCACTGGCATGGAAAGAGTATTGTTATGTAACCCGAGGGAGCTCTGGATGGTGGGCAGATGGGGACAGGAGGCGAGGAACTGGAGATAGCAGTGAGTGTGGTTCAGCTTCCTCTTGAAAGGAGAGGGACAATGCATGGAAGGCAGGTGAGCTGAGAGCCCAAGGCCCCCTTTATGGGGTGGGGAAGGAACCCCACCATGCCTCACAGCTTCTCCCATGTCTTTCCTTCATGGCTCTGAGGGATATGATTGGATGCTGGGTCACCAGGTGTCCCAGAAGGTAGCACTCCACCAGGGGCAGCATTCTCCAGGGGACTTGGGGAACAGAACTGTACCAAGCTCTAGGCCTACTGTAGTCACTGGTTATCTCAGAGAACTCTCCAGACATGGGCAGCCCCAGCCTCCACCTTGCCGGTGAGGAGTAGAGAGAATGTGTTTACCTGCTCAGTCTCACCCACACCCCATTCCTGATTACCCTGGTGGGTGAAGAGTGAAATAAAAATTAGCATGTTTATCCCACTTTTAAATTCGTTTAATGAGAACTCATTTACCCTCTCCCAATTTAAATTCGTAATAACGCCATAACCTTTCAGAGCTGATTATTGCCCGCATCTTCCCAGATCTTCCTACTAAAGAGGCTTTCCTCCAAATGCTCCTGAGCCTCCTCGGAACTTGACAATTTGTCGGGCAGTCAACAACATCTGGTGATCCCACGCTGCCGCGCTGCCCCGAGCGAGGGGCTCTCCCTAGGAGTGGAGGGAAAAGAATCAAGCCTCCTCTCTACCGTGGCGACTTCCATCTCGTTAATATGCCTTCCAGACTTTCGCTGTTTTCCACTCAGCACTGACCCTTCCCTATGTCCCATTCCCTACCTGGGCGGTAGTCACAGACTCACTCGGTTCTCTGCTCTCTCCTCCTGTCTCCCAGGGGTCCTGGAACCAACTCCAAGCTGGTGTGCAAAGCCCCCGAGCAGCAGCTGGCCCAAGAGCTGGAGTCACCATGGCAGCGGGAGTGGCAGCCTGGCTGCCTTTTGCGCGGGCGGCAGCCATCGGGTGGATGCCAGTGGCCAACTGCCCCATGCCCCTTGCTCCCGCCGACAAGAACAAGCGGCAGGATGAACTGATCGTCCTCAACGTGAGCGGCCGGCGGTTCCAGACCTGGCGGACCACACTGGAGCGCTACCCGGACACGCTGCTGGGCAGCACGGAGAAGGAGTTCTTCTTCAATGAGGACACCAAGGAGTACTTCTTTGACCGGGACCCAGAGGTGTTCCGGTGTGTCCTCAACTTCTACCGCACGGGGAAGCTGCACTACCCGCGCTATGAGTGCATCTCGGCCTACGACGACGAGCTGGCTTTCTATGGCATCCTCCCAGAGATCATCGGAGACTGCTGTTATGAGGAGTACAAGGACCGCAAGAGGGAGAACGCCGAGCGGCTCATGGACGACAACGACTCAGAGAACAACCAGGAGTCCATGCCTTCGCTCAGCTTCCGCCAGACCATGTGGCGGGCCTTTGAGAACCCGCACACCAGCACGCTGGCCTTGGTCTTCTACTACGTGACTGGCTTCTTCATCGCCGTGTCGGTCATCACCAACGTGGTGGAGACGGTGCCGTGCGGCACGGTGCCCGGGAGCAAGGAGCTGCCGTGTGGAGAGCGCTACTCGGTGGCCTTCTTCTGCCTGGACACTGCCTGCGTTATGATCTTCACCGTGGAGTACCTTCTGCGGCTCTTCGCAGCGCCCAGCCGCTACCGCTTCATCCGCAGCGTCATGAGCATCATCGACGTGGTGGCCATTATGCCCTACTACATCGGCCTGGTCATGACCAATAATGAGGACGTGTCCGGCGCCTTTGTCACTCTGCGGGTCTTCCGCGTCTTCAGGATCTTCAAGTTCTCGCGCCACTCCCAGGGCTTGCGGATCCTGGGCTACACACTCAAGAGCTGTGCCTCTGAACTCGGCTTTCTCCTCTTCTCCCTCACCATGGCCATCATCATCTTTGCCACTGTGATGTTTTACGCCGAGAAGGGCTCCTCTGCCAGCAAGTTCACGAGCATCCCTGCCTCTTTTTGGTACACCATCGTCACCATGACCACCCTGGGGTAAGTCTGTGCTGGGGCACCAGAGGTGGGTAGAGCTTGGATGGGTGGGACATCATGGATGATATCAGGAAGGGGCAGAGGAGGATGGAGTTGCTTGGCCAAGTTGTGGGAGCAAGGGGGGTTCCCTCCTTAGAAGAAGGAGGCACACAAGTGATTTGTTAGGGGGTGTTAGCTTGCTCTGAATTGAGTTTTCTTTGGGGGGAAGCCATGCATTTTATAAAACATGGAAAATCAAGCCATCATTTCTTTTCTCAAGGATGCGTTCAGTACGGGGGAGGGAGGGGGGCACAGGGTGGAGTGAGTGGCTGCATTCTTACATATATCTGTGCTTGTACGGGCTGTCACCGGGAGAGAAACGGGGCAGCAGATGGGAAGGAAGAAGGCCCCGAGGTGGTCTGTGAGTGTCATAAGGAGGGTATAACTGAGAGACACTGAGAGCACTTTTCCTGGATCCTTCCTGTATTTCTTCTCTGTAGTGTATCTACAGGCTATTTCTCTGTTGTCTCCTCTTCTCCGCTGCCACAGATGCTCAAAGGTTCAGTGGGTCTGAGCAGACTTTCTCTAAGTGACACTGAACTTGGGTTCTCTGCAAAGTGGGGAGCATCCAATTTGTTTTCTGTTTTTTGTTTTTCCCATGGAACGAGTTTCAGTCTTGCCTCCTCAGCTGAACACTGTGATTGAATGACCCGGCCTACCTGGGCGACTGTGAGATGGTCCGAATGGATCACGTGGTCAGACACAGAAGTGGCAACATCATCAGAGGGAGGGAGAGGCACTCCACAAGGCTACGGGTGGCTCTGTCCCTTCCATCTCCCTGAGGCCCCTTCTCTAGCTGAGGTCACACAGGTGTATTTATTTGACACTTTCCATCAGAGGAAAGGGCTCAGGAAGGAGACTGCAATCCTCACCCAAACAGGATTAAAGCCAACAAAGGGAGCTTGATGGAGGGATATATTTTGTAGGGGTTTCTGCTTTGGCCATTGGAAGTCACTGAGGCTAATGCAAAAAATCCCTTTACAATTCATATGCTGGGTCTGTATTTGCTTAGGCCAGAAAGTGTTATATTGCTGATGGAGAATTCATGAAGCTTTTTATTTGGTTGTTGACAATTCAGTTGGTGGCATCCTGGGGATTCGTTTTTTTCCTGGCCCGAAACCCTTCGGGGCTGGTGTCAGTTTTCCCATAGTGCTGTGTGTGCTTATTGGGAATGACTGAGCAGGTGACAGGACCTTTTAAAATGATTACATTTGTCATTGTGCCACACGGGAGGGGGAGAGCAAGGAGTGTCATCGTTCATTTGTGGAGGCCATATTTGATGGGGACATCCCCTTTGTCTCTTGTCGGTCTGACACAGGCTCTCCTGCCCCTTCCTCTCCCTACAGCGCACACACAGTTCTTTGAACCGCTGCTCACACCTGGAGTGGGTAAGAACGTCTGGTCATTTGACCTTGTCTCTTGGTTTAGGAGGCACATGTGGGCTTCTTGGCGCAGTGGGATATTTAGGCATAAAATGGTTTGGGAGCTGGCCACTGTTTCAGGAGAAAGAGGCACACTTGCCCCTTCTAGGCTGACCTTGGCCATCCTTTCACTTTCCTGAAGGGGACCTCCCTGGCCATGCTCCCGATGTCTCTGACTATCCAGTGTCCTTAAGTGCCCCCTGATAGGGACTCATGACACCAGAGTGATGCCTCAGGACTGCCATGGGGAGAAAACAGGGCAGATGGATGGATGTCAGAGCTAAAATGGGATCATTTCAGAAGAGATCGATGGAAACTTCAGTGGCCACCTGCCTATTACTTTTTATTATTAGTATAACAGCATGTGTGTGTCTGTTGTGTGTCAGCAGTACGCTAAGCACTTTGCATATATTACCCCCATAAGTCTTCACAGCAGTCCTGCGAGGCAGGAAAAATGCCATACAACTTTGAAGACAAGGAAGGCAAGGCTCAGAGAGGTCAAGTAGACTTCTGCAGTCAAACAGCTGATGAGGGGCAGAGCTGGTTTTCCAAAACCAGCCTGGCTTTCTCCAGTGCCCTTTCCCTGTCCACTTGCCACTTCGCTTATACCCATCCTTTTGGGGGGGTGCATAGGTGGAAAAGCAGACCCTTCCCCCAGGGTTACTTCCTTTATATCATGGCCGCAGGGTGTTAGTTTCTTCTAGTCCCATCCCTCTGCAAGAAAACATCAGCGCGGTGAATACTACAGCCTCTCTGCTAGGCACACGGGGACTTGATAAATAAAACATCTTGTCTGGCCAGTTTAAAGACTGACTTTGAAATTAATGGCTGCTTTCCTAGCAAAAGGCGCTGTTTTACTGTCGCGGGGGAGACCCCTGATTTCCTTCAGCATTCACCCTGTGGATAAAGGGGTGAGTTCAGCGTCAGGGGATGGACAATCTTGGTCTCATGTTTACTTTCTGAGGGAGGAGAGAGGATGGCAGGGAGTGAGAGGCCTCTGCCAGAGAGTGAAGGCAAAAAGAGAGGAAAGGACATCCGCATGGGGAGGCGCATGCTTCCCCTGACTGATGGCCCTGTGGGCTCCTCACCTCGTTCTTCTGCATGCATCAAAAAGTCCGCCTCCAGGAGGGGAAACTAATGAGCAAGAAAAGAAGCCTTCAGTAGTGTCTTCCTTAACCTCAAATAAGTAATGGGACAGCAGGCTTTTTCTGCCCCTCCACCTCGGTCCATGTTGTCTAATGCTAGATTAGACTACTTTGACTTTGACCTGAATCAGCAGTCGGAACCATCACCAGGCTCACTGCTTGGCTATACATAACAGGTGCTTGGCAAAAAGCTTCTTAATGGATCGGTCAATGGGAATGGGGCACCTATACCATTTGCCTGGCCTGATACTGTTCTCAGTCCTTTCCAGACCTGCCTGTCCTCTTTCTAGGGTGGTCCTAAGATTTGGGCTCTGCCCCTGCCACGGTCCCTGAGGATAGAGGAGGGAAGCCTTCACTTGGCATCTGGCCCATCCCCTGAGACACTTTGCATTCCGGGGGTCTTCTTGCCCTTCTCAAAGGCCTTTCCAACTTGACCCTGGACACCTTTTCCTCTCTTCTGGCTGGTTCTTGTCCTAACAAATTCACTGGCTAGTCATAGGCCTATACTGCTCCAGAAAACCCTTCCTATTCTTACTGTCTGCTGGGGATTTGAGCGACCAAGTGGAATACGGTCTGCCATAGCCCGTTTCTGTATGGCTGCCTCCAACAGCTCCCAACAGACACCTAGCTCTTTCCATCTCCAGACCCTCCCTGCCCTGATTGGCCCCGAGTTCCTGTTTCAGTCTGAGATAAACTGTCTTCAGCTCCTTTGCAGAGCAGAGCTGACTGACAGACAGACTGCAGGGCTAGGCGTAGGGCCCATGTGCCAAGTAGAGTTCATTCTTCCTTGCTCTGGCTCCCATCTCTGCTTGCTTTCCTAGGACTCACTGATGAGTTACTCAGGTGACCTCCAGGGAGGGATCTCCTGGAACCAATTATTTCTGCTTATTTAATATCTCCAAATACCTTAAGCTCATAGAACAATAGCAGCCCATCCTCTGGCCTTGCCTTTGGTGGCTTTCCTTTGCGCCTTTCTGTGCTGGTGGGGAAGACCCCCATGGCCAGTCTAGGTTTCCCTTCTGCCCCCTTGACAGTTGAGCTCCCAGAGGCACCATGAAAGGATTAATTTCGGTGCTCATAATTGACGCTATAAATAAAATCCCCAATTATCTCAGTTAACCGAGGGAGGGGATAACACAGAACTCCCAATATTAAATAAGACCACACCTAGCTGATGAATGTATTCTGTGGTGTAGACTTCTTAAAGCAGATTTCCCTTCTTAATTTTGTTTGACTTTGCTCGGCATCGCGATTGGCCTAGACTGTATGACTCAGTCCGTGGGTGAAGCTCCTGTTGAGCGTGGGGAAGAGGGGAACTTACACAAGGAAAGCATTGCACGCCAGCTTCCGGCCGGGCCGTGCAGGGTCAGCTCCAAGCCAGGATGATATGAGGCTGTTGGGACCGTCTCAGGAAGCCAGGGGATTGGGCTTGGGAAGGGCACAGAGCAGCACCGCTCAGGTCAGATGACCTGCTGCCACCCGGTTGGCTTGCTTACGTAATTGAGACTGGCAGCCTATCTGTCACCCCAAGGCCTGAGATGAGAGAGCTAATGACAGTGTCCAAAAATCACTTTAACGAAAACAGAATCGATTTTTACTTCTTTCAAGCATGAAGCAGCCCCCAGGTGATTTGCATTTCCCTTTAAAAACCTCATCCTGGAAGGGGCCTGCCTGAGACTTTGAGAGACCGGGAGCTGGGCCTGCAGGCTCACTACAAGCACACCACAAAAAAGGGTACTTGATCAGGCTCACCCCCTCCCCCAGAAGGGGGTCAATATGGGATCTGGTTAACTATTCAGTTCCCAAGTTCTATCTCTGGGAACCCCCAACTCTCTTCCCAACTTGCCCAGGGCCTGGGTCTGGGACCCTGGCCAACTGTGTCTACTTGGGTGGTGGCGTGTCCCTGCCCAGGGGGATCTGGTCATAGCATTCTTTCTGGGAATGAATGACCCATGCTCTGTCCTTGGTCTGACACTTCGTAGTCCACAGTTCTCTGGTGCTGTGATTCCCAGGAGAAGTTGAAGACCCACATCTTCACAGGGACCTTGCATTCATTCCAAGTGTATTGAGAGCCTACTGTATGCTACTGTCAGCGAATACACAGTGCATTCTCTGATGGCACACCAGCCTGACGCAAGGCCCGGACCGAATGAACTGAACGAGACTCACTGCTTTTCCTTTGAGCCAAAGCAGGGGATGGTAGGAAGAACAGTGGACCAAAGGTCAGAAAAAGAGGATTTTCTTCATAGATTTCCAGCCACTCAAGAGATTGCCCCCCACTTTGCTCTGTGTCTGACCAACTCCTGTCATCCTTCAAAACCCAGACCCACACTGTCTCCTCCAGGAAGTCTTCCTGCCACCTCTGCTCTCAGGGTGTATGGGCTACCCCTCCTCTTGCTTCCCAAGGCGGCCTTATGAACCTCTGTCTTGTCAGTTGCTATATTTATTAACTTTATCTGAGTATGTGTCTTCTTCCCAGGAGGTGAGCAATTCAAGGGCAGATCTCTATTCCAGAGATCACTGTATGGCCCATGCCTAGCTCCGGGTCTCACTAGGTATCTGTTCAAGCAAATAGGTCTGTACCCCAGCTGGCCTCTCTTCGGTCTTCTCATCCACGAACCATCTTCTGGCCATTTTAAGAAGCAGCAAAGTGCTATCCGAATGTTAGCCATGTTGTCGTGTCAGACAAATACCCGTTTGGAGGCAGGGTGGAGATGGGGAGGCCCAGCAGGGTGTTCTCTGGTTCTCACGTCAACCTTAGCATGGTTGGGCCTTGCTTGTGCAGGAAGTTTAAACTCTTGTCCTTCACTATTCTGGGCTGCTTGGCCATGCTTTCCACTGCAGACTCTGGGGTCAGGGAGGAGCAGAAAGGGAGCCATAGAATAGCACCCCTCTCACGATAGTTTCCTCCATCCAGTTATTTCTACAGCACATATTTATTGAGTCGCCACTAGGCACTAAGAATACAGAAGCCAAAAAACTAGTCTGTGATGTCATGGAGCTTCCATTCAGGAGCCCAGAGAGTAGAGAGATAAACAAATGTAGAGCAAGGAAGAGTTGCTATTTTACATGAGGAGCCCAGGTTATACCTGAGCAAAGACCTGAAGGAATGTGGGCAGCTTAAGGAAAAGCATTCCAGGCCAAGAGGACAGCAAATGCAAAGGCCATCAGGCAGGAGAGGCCTTGGTGCTACTCTTGGAAGAGCTAGAAGGTCTTAATGGTCAAGCCGTGAGTGCAGAGACCAGGTGCAGGAGGTGATTGGGGAAACAGCTCATGCACGGCCCTCGTTATCAAAGACTTGGCCCTTTTCCCTTTACTCTGCCTGGAATGGGAAGCCACTGGAGGATTTTGAGTAGGTCTCACTTAAGTTTGAAAAGCATTACTCAGGGGGCACCTGGGTGGCTCAGTTGGTTAAGTGTCCGACTTCGACTCAGGTTATGATCTCACCGTGAGTCTGAGCCATGCTTCTGGTTTTGCACTGGCAGTGCAGAGCCTGCTTGGGATTCTCGCTCTCTCTCTCTCTCTCTCCCTCTCTCTCTCTCTCTCAAAATAAATAAGTAAACTTAAGAAAACAAAAAAGGATCACTGTGGCTGCTGGGGAGTGAATACTTTATAAGCAGAGAAGCTACCACCATAGTCTAGGCAGCAGGTGACGGCAGCTGGGCCAAGGGTGCCGGCAGTGGGGAGGGGAGAGCCGAGACATTATGCATTCATGCCAGTCCCCAAAGCTTCACCAGCTCCCACAGCAAGGACTGGCCTATGAAGACATGGTCCTCAAGAACTTCCTCACCACTGGGAGAAACATTTCACAAGAAGGTATGAACCAAGCACCTGCCAAGGGCTGGACACCATGCTCACCACCACGGGAGACAGTCTTGGCTCAGAAATGGAAACAGAGCTACTCAAAACATCCATGGCTGTGATAACGGCTGAGACTAAAGGATGAGCAGGCCATCAAGGCTGCGGATGGGGGACAGGGTGATTCACACGGGTAGGCTATAGGACACTTTTGGGGGCTCCACACAAGAACCATTATGTTAGATTGGTTTTCTAGTCCAGCAATTCAGACTACTGCAATTTTTGGAAAGGGATTTTCGGGCTGGTGCCCATTTCACAGCTCTCCTCCTCAGTCTCTCAGAATCAATCTCGATCTGTCTCTCCGCTGTCTCTGTTTGGTTTTGTTTGGGTTTCCTTCTCTAAACACAGCCGTAAACACAAACATGATTCTTCCTGAGGAACAGCAATTATTCTGCCGGAAACTGGTGTAAATAAAAGGCAGCCTGGCCCTCCCTCTCCTCAGGGGAGGGGCAGAAGCCCTCAGGAACTGCTAGAGTATTTTTTTCTCTCTCATCCAGAGGGGACCTCCTGTTCTGGGGCCTTACTGAGCCCTGGTGCATGTGCTGTCATAATCAGGGGCTCCCCCTCCTCCTGCAGGGAGAGGAGCAGAGACTACTGTGAGTCTCCTGGCCCCTGAACACCCCAGCCGCCTTGCAGGAAGCTGACTACTCTGTACTCCAATCTTAAGTGTTCATCCTCTGGTGATATGCAAGCAGTTTTTCTTCCTTTTTATTTTTGGAAGTAGGGTCCAGTCCCCCAGCAATCTATTTCAGAAGGGGTGTTCCACAGTGACCTCAGACCAGTTTCCAATGGGGACCTGTTTGTGACAAGGAGGAAGGAACTACCGCAGTACCTTGAAGCTCCTGCCTGAAGGCTCAGATACTGTGGCCTCCAGGTTGAGTTCAAGTGCTCGCCCCTCTGTCCAGCTTGGGTTTCTCAGGCCAGGACAGAGGCCTCTTTGCCCCAGCCACCCCCTCCCTCCATCCTGCACAGTACCAACAAGGGGTGCACGGGAAGGTAGGGGACAGGGAGGGAAGATCCCTGAGCCTTTGCTGACCACGACTGGATGGAGGAAGATTGCATCTAGCTTGTGTAATCATATTCCGGGTGTCAGGACTGGAATGAGTATCATTAAACTGAATCAGAAAAATCGTTTTAATATAAGTGCCACCTCACACACAAGCTAGTTGATGGAGAGATGGATGAGGCTGGAGACACCTCCTTTGTAATGTGATGCTGTAAAATCCCATCACCTTCATTATTTCCCACTGAGCCAACGCATCATAATGCCCATGAGCGGCAGAACAGCTTGAATTTAATATACAGAAAGTCCAATCAAACAATAAATGGATGGAACTATATAAAGAAACCATTTTCTGGGAGGCTGGCTCCATTCTCTGGGACTCAGCTCCCTGACACATGAAATGTGCATCAATTTTCCCCAACTCACGCAGCTGCCGAATCACCACATGTGATATTTGTTTGCTTCAGAAGTGGAAGTGGGGAACTTTCCCCCTGCATTATCTAGCTCTCAATGAGAAATTGCAAATCTCGTTTTCTTTGATTTGTGCCCAGTGATTCCTGGCGGCACCGTCCAGAAGGCGAAGGCACCATCCAGAAGCCAGCAAGGCTGGAAGGACAGCCCCCCACCCCCACTCCATCCCAGAACCTGACTCAGTCCCCGTGACACTTGGTCATCATCCTTAAATAAAAAATCGATTCTGGACACCAGGCTGCACTTCCAGGGGCAAGGTGTCTCCACCCTTGCAGTCATTTGAGAGAACGTGGCCCATGCCCTAGCCGTGCGGACACACTCCAAGGGCCTGTGATGCTGTGGCTGCCCGGCCTTGCCTTGGGCTTGTGTGGAGTAGACGTTCTGTCCCAGGCTGGACCCTGCCTCGAGCAAGTTCCTCCCTCTTTCCTTCCAACCCTCTTCCCCATCCAGCTATCAGGACTGCGGAGGCCGATATCAACCTGATTGGCCAAATGGAGTTAAAAAGGCAAATCAGCTCCCTGATGGTTATAACAATACAGGTCAAAGACAGATGATGATGATGGTTTAATGCTTCTGGTGGGAGAGTCTCTCCAGCGCTGTGTTCCCAGTGTCATGGATAACTTAGGGTTCGCCATAATTACAGGCTTATGGCTGCTGAGAACATTGATTTATTTTTACTTCTTACTGGTCGTGCCTACTTAAGCAGAAAAATAAGTAGGGGATTTTAAATGAAATGATGTTAAAACCACAGACAGCATGCATCTTGATTCAACCCAGCAAGTCTCATGGAGCACCTAGTATTTGTGACGCACCCTGTTAGGTGGTGTTGGGGAAATAGAAATAAATGAGACCTCACTTCTGTCCTAAGAAGTTTACAATACAGCAGAGGATGCGAGTGTGTTTATGAGCATACAAGAGAGGATGGGGCATGTTCTGGAGTGATCAGGAAGTATTTGGCACAGAATAAATGCTTAATAAATATTTGCTGATGAATGAGTGATTGGCTTCATGGCAAAGGTGACATTTCAGCTAGACCAACAACAGCGGGTAGGATTTTGAGATGCGGAAATGGGAAATCCAAGTAAATTGCAAAAGGGCACGGTGCTCGGAAGCTTACCCAATGTGCTGATTTGCGAGTGTTTAGGGTGGATGAGGGAAATGGCTAGAGATAAGCAGGAATAAAAGGCTTTCTAGAGATGTCAAGGGCCTCAAATATCAGGCTAAGTCATTTATTTGGGAAGCGTTAGGGAGCCACCTATGGTGATCCAGTGTCGCAGTGATTAGGAAGATTTGGAGCCACCTTCTGGTTGAATGTTAGAGGGGCCCTTGCCCACTGTGCAGCCAGCCAGCAGACTGCTCCAAGAAAGAGGTGAGGAAGGCCTGACGTGGGACGTCAGGTGGAAAGGGACAAAAAAAGGTAAAGCAGAAGGACATCCAGAAGAAGAAAAGTCAAATGTAACTCTGGAATCATGACACCGAGTGATTACAGATGAGGAGATGGCAAACGTCACAGGAGGGACAGTTTGGCAGAAGAGCAAGGGAAGGCAGAGACAGTGAACTTGGCTTTTGACCTTCTGTATTTGCAGTTGGCTCCAGGCAGCCTTGAGGTAGCCGGCCGGGAGGTGGGACGGTGAGTCTGGAGCTTAACCCAGAGAAGAGGGCCAGCGAGGCAATTTTGGAATGGGCTGAGGCAGGGAAGATATGAGATTACCAAAGAATACCAATAGGAAGGTGGGGAGAGGTCCCCCTTCTCTGGCATCCTGCCCCCGTCAGGAATGTGGGAACCACCCGTGAATGCCTTCAGGACACCTCCATTCAGCCTCTGTCCTTGACCTGTGGCAGTTCCCTGTCACACTGTGCTTCTGCTGGGGCCAAAAGTCTCCTACAATGATAACTAAATAAACAGTGCTGACCCAGGAAGGCAGCTTATGCGCTTTTCTAAAAAATACAAAATAATGAAAAGATCCTCACATTGGCATGTGGATAGGATAGGTGGGGTCAGAACAGTCACAGAGCAACAGCTATCTGTGCCTGATCAAGGGTGGCACTAACTCGGAGGGCCACAGCCTCCGAGTACGCCCCGTCCTGGGCCCTGCAGCGCCGGACCCCTGAGCAGAGCCTCTGGCGACTAAAGACACTGCCAGTGCCACTGCTTCCCCTCTTCTCTGAGAAACATGTCGGACGCACTCCTGGCCTCCCTGGGAGCCTCCTCTGGCCTGTCCCCTCCTGGAGACACCTGTCTGGGGCTGTTGGTAAGCAACTGGCCAAGTGATGCCTCAGTAACTTAACAAACATGCACTGAGCCCTACCCGTGAGCAAGACTTAGTTGAGGTTGACCTGGGAGACTGTGAAGAGAAACCAGAGCGAGGACTACATTTTGTGGGGTGGGGGTTAGGCTCCCATTCTATATATGAGAAGACCGAGGCTCCGAGAGTGTAGGGAACTTGCTCCAGCCCCACACAGAGGTGTGTTTCTAGGTTCAGTAAGGTAAGAGGTATGAGTAAAGGGTAGTAAAGTATGCGAGGAAGGTGGAGGAGGCAGGAATCAAAGACGCCTTCTCGGAGGAGGTGGCATTTCAGCTGTAGTGGAAAAGTTAAATGTCTCATTCCTTATTTATTCAGCAAATACCGTAGGTCTACACAAGCCAAGCTATGTGCTGGGGACTGAGAAGCTTGCCCAAGCTGCAGACAACAAACAAATGAATGTATAAAATGAGAATGTTAGGTTGAAGTAAAAGCAAGAAAAAAGAGATAAAGCTGGTAAGGGGAGAGAGAGGGAGAGCATCTGCCGGACGGGGGTGAGGGTCCAGAGGGACAGCCCCTCTAGCCTCTCCCCAGGTGGAGTGCTGTCCACGGTTGACTAGGTGTTGGAGAGAGGCTGACCCCAGGACAGACATGACGATTTAACGACTATTTTGGAGTCTCGCTAGGGTTGCTGTCCAGAAAGTAGAGAAGCAGCTGTTTGCCTCCTGGCTGAAGACTGAGTGAGTAGAGACAGGCTCACCCCGACATGTAAAGGGCCACTGTGCCTCCTCGTCAACAACCATAGCAGCAACGATAATAGCTAACATTATCAAGCTCTATGGTATTCCAAGTATTGCGCTAAATATTTGTATTTGTATTATTTGTATGCATTTCCTGATTTACCTCCCCCATTTACCATATGAGAGAGATCTCTGTTTTCTGTGTTTTTTATTATTTAAAAAAGTTTTTATTTTAATGTTTATTTTTGAGAGAGACAGAGTGGGGGCGGAGGGGTAGCGACAGAGAGAGAGGGAGACACAGAATCTGAAGCAGGCTCCAGGCTCTGTGCTGACAGCACAGAGCCTGACACGGGACTTGAACTCACAGACCGGGAGATCCTGACCTGAGCTGAAGTCGGATGCTCAACCGACTGAGCCACCCAGGCGCCCCTGGTTTCTGTGTTTTAAAGCTGAGGAAACAGAGGTTTGCTCAGAGCCCACCGCTGGTAAATGGATAGGCTGGGATTACAACGTGGGCTGGTCTGATCTGGGGGGACACCTAACCTATCCCTGAGGACCCAGATTTTCATCCTCGAAGAGGCCTTTGTGGGAAATCTCCATCTGGAGCCTGTCATGGGCAGGGGGAGGGGAGGACACAGTGTTCCCAGTGTGCTAATGTGCCTGTGCTAACTCAGGCCTGTTGGTAAAGGTCATGAGCATGAGAAGTGGACACAGGATGGCGAAGAAGGACATATTAGAGTCACTGGAGACAAGGCCCGTGGGGATTAAGCTCTTCTGGGCCCCCAGGGATGTGACCGCAGGTGACAGGCAGGGGACGAGGTCACCAATGGTTCGGTGCATCCTGGTGAAGGAGGGGGACAAAATAAAAAGAAGGTGGGAAGTTTTAGTGTAATAGTAGTCTGTGCAAAAAAAAAAATTTAAGGAAGAGGGAAAACTGTAAATATGCATACTATGTAAAGAGCCTATGTAAATTTCTTTTAGAATAACTTTTCCAAATTTCGTGCCACCTTCCTCTCTGGAGAGATTCTGGTCCCAGGTGGCTTGGTTGCCTTGTCCTCCATATGGGTGTTGGCAACATCCCCACGCTCCCCTCAGCAGGCCTCCGGGCATACCAGCCTTTCACCGGCCCCTCCCAGTGCCCTGGAGAGATGGCAGGTCCACAGCGGAGAGCCGAGGCCAGTCTCACAGTGTGAGAGTGGTGGGAAGCAGCTCTGATGAGGGGGGACCTGTCAGAGCTGGTGACAGACAGCAGGCTGGCCTGTCCTCCATGCCCCCCCACTCTGGGCCCCGCCCACTGCTGATGGGGCAGGGGGCGGTAGGGCGAGGAGTTTCCTGGGGTCCTAGGGAATGTCACACCCCGCACTGGTCACCGGTGTTCCCTCACACCCACTCTCTACGAGGAATCCCAGCACAGGGGTGACTGTTTCTTCAGGAGTTGTGACCCTCAGTCCTGCCCCTGGATGACTCTTCCAATGGCCGGTGTCAGACTCCTGCTTTTCCATGCCACACCAGAAAGGAAGAAGAGCGATTTGTCATATGTGACCCCACATTCGTTCTCTGTCTTTCCCTTCTTCCCTGGCTTGTGTCTCTTCTGCTAGAGCTGCTAGAAGTTCTCCCCAGAGTTTTGTGTCTTGAAGGCTGTGTCTCTGGAGCCAAAGCCCCCTTGTCTCCCTCTCCTCCCTCCCCTCTCCACCAGATGCTTCTCTCTCTCTCTCTCTCTCTCTCTCTCTCTCTCTGGGCTAAGAAAAGGGCATTGTGTCGATTAATAAAACATTTTTCTGCAGTCCGATTGTCATGCTCAGAGTTTGGGCAGGGCTTAGAGAGGATGAAGCATTATGCCCACCCCCCACCCCACACACTGTGTTTGACTTTCTTAATATTTCCGTGTAAGGTCAGCTTCTCATCTGAAGAGCAGAAAGCCGCCATGTTCATGCTCTGAGCTAAGGTGTTTCACACCCAGGCCGGCCCACATGGGTTGCCTGAATCTGTAGGCTGGGCAGGGCTCCCTGGGACAATGAGGAGCCAGGAGATGTGGGTGGTGGGGCCAGTTTTGGCAGGCTGTGTGACCTTGGGCAAGCCGCTTTCTCTCTCTGGTGCTCAGCATCCTTTTCTGAATGGTTGAACTTCGTGAGTGTTCACCTCCCAGCCAGTTAGTTCCACAAGCTATAAGTCTCTACAAAGGAAAACTGGTCTTTAGTCCAGCAGCCTGGAGAACCCGCCTATGGATGGCAGGCCCTGGGGACCTTCCCGTTTCCCTTTCTTCACCTCCAAAGACGAGAAAGTTAAAAGAGTCATTGGCCAGAATGGCCACAGAAAGGCAAGTCTGTAGGAGGGCCTGGGAGGTCCTGCTTGGAGACTTGGTCCAGCTCCAGGTACCTGATGGTGAGCCGGGATGACAGGGTCAAGGTCAGCAGCCTGCAGCCACATAATACCGTGTTTGGAGAGAGCAGGGAATTGTGAATTCAGCCCCAGGACTCCTCTGCATGGACCGGAAAAGGGGAAGGCATGAGACGTTAACCCTGGGACCATCAGAGCTGTTTGAAGCACACAGTTTTGGGTTTAGAAAGAGTCCAGTTTGCTATCCCCCTTCAGAGCTGGACTCCCCCAAGTAATGTCCCCCGCAGATGGCCACAGGCCGGGCTGACCATTCAGGCCTGGGCGTTTACTCTTTGGTCTACAGCTCATTCCATGTTGGAAAGGGTCAGTCCCTCTTCCGTGTTTTGAACCCAAGCCTGCTTCCTCTATATCTCAAAAGGGTGAGGGTTTTAAGAACCCAGAAAATTTTGGGGCACCTGGGTGGCTCAGTCAGTTAAGAATCCGACTTTTTCTCAGGTCATGATCTCACAGTTCGTGAGTTCGAGCCCCACGCCGGGCTGTGTGAGGACAGCTCAGAGCCTGGAGCCTGCTTAGGATTCTGTGTCTCCCTCTCTCTCTGCCCCTCCCCAGCTTGTGCTTTGTTTCTGTCTCTTTCTGTCTCTCTCCCTCTCAAAAATAAAGAAACATTACAACATTAAAAAAAATAAAAGAACCCAGAAGGTTCTATTAAGGAAACCATTCTGCAAGACAAGTATAATTATGATCAGGGAAGTTACTAGGACACTCGGTGGCAAGAAGACCCTGGGACACTGGTCCCGGCACAGCCTTCAGGTGACCCAGGGCCAGCCCTGTCAGCCTCAAGCCCTTCAGGGAATGGAAGCTTGATGAGCAAATGAGCTCCAAGCCAGGCCCCTTGGGGTGAACAGTCAAGGGCCCCCAGAGCACTGACGGCTGGATTCAGAGGTCAGCGGAGCCCCCATCCTTCTACAGTTTCTTGTCACCCCATTGCTACCGACACCTCCACCAGGGGCTGGCTTCTTGCTTTTCTCACCCCATCCCTACCATCCTGTTGGTCTGGAAATGACCCTCTGTTTTCCACCCTCATTAATTCATTACATGAACTCTCCACAGGAACGCAGGCGATTCTCTATGCTGCTGGTGGCATTTGGGCAGGTAGCGTGGCTTACATTACCTTGAGGTATTTGAATGAAACTAACCAGTTAGTGATCTCAGGGGCCCGGGAGGAGGGTGAGCAGTGAGCGGGCTCTCTCTGGCTGTGAGCGTGTCACGGGCGTTCTTTCCAGTGTGTACGGAGGACAGGGACTAAGGAGCGGGGGACAGGTGGTGTCAGTGCACGGCAAGCTTGGTGGACATGGGCCAGCTTCGTGAGTGTTCTCGTAAGGAGGCTCTCTGCCTTCTGTCGCCACCATCTGAAAGCCTGGGTAAACAGCCCCGTCTGCACAGGGAGCCCTTGCTCCTCCAAGGCAGGCACTGTGGTCCCAGAGCCCGGCTCCCAGCAGAGGGCCTGGCACACAGAAGGGGCTCCATGTCAGGTTGTGGCCCATCCCTTTCTAGTCAGACCCTGCCGGTTTGTTTCAGACTCGGTGAGAGGAACCTAGACACATGGGGGCCAAGGAAAACTGGCAGCCGAAACTTGAAACCAGTTAGGACTGGCCCGGGAGTCAGGTGCATGGTTTGTGTACTTCATGACACGAGGTGAAAAAGGACGTGCCCACATCTGGGGTGAGGCATGTAGCACTGGGATCTTTTGTACCAAGGTGGGGCAGATGTCCACACACAGCACAGATCCAGATCTGTGCCACCTGGAGATGCCACGGAAGAGACAGCATGTAGGAGTGTGTACGTCACATGGGGACATTGGCTTGGAGCGTTTGGAGCACATCTGAAGACCTGCTAGCAAAGAGGGGTGGGTAAGGGAGGAGGTCCTCAGCGTAACGCGAGGCTGTTGCTGGCACTGGGGAACCTCTTTTTGCCATCTGGAAGGTTGGCCTACTGAGAGGTGACCCTGGTCCCCTAGCAGAAGCATCATCCTGAGCCAGACCTGGGGCTCCTGGCACTCACATGAGCCCCTCACTCACCCCCCCCCCCTCTTTCCCAGAGAGTAACTCTGTACCTGGGGGATTCAGAGAGAAATGACGGGATCTTGTCTCTCTGAATTTGACTACTCCAGGGAACTCGTGTGAATGAAGATGTTAGATCTTTTACTTTAAAAAATGATGAAATATATCAAACATACAAGGGAAGAAAAATCTTACCATCTCTCAGGCAGCATATGTAAAACTGCCTTCTGCCCACAGATGTGAGTGCCTTTTATTGGTGTGGCAGGATTATTTAATAAAACTCATGTAAGAGGATAAGGGCAACTTTATTTTAATGGGGGAGGACTTGTGTATATACAAAGGTATGTATGCTCTATTGTAAAAAAAGTTAGAAATATCTTTTCTTTGTGTTAGTTGTTTATTTTTAAATTTTTTAACCTTAATTTATTACTGAGAGACAGAGAGAGAGAGAGACAGAGCATGAGAATGGGAGGAGTAGAGAGGGAGACACAGAATCTGAAGCAGGCTTCAGGCTCTGAGCTGTCAGTCCAGAGCCCAAAGTGGGGCTTGAACTCACAAACTGCGAGATCATGACCTGAGCCGAAGTTAGACGCTTAACCAACTGAGCCACCCAGGCGCCCCATCTTCATGTGAATTGTTTAAAACTAAACCAGAAAAAAATTTTTTAAATAAATAAAACGAAACCAGAAACCAGAGACCAGCTTGTTTACAATTAAAGCTGAACCAGAAGGATTCAGTAGTCCTTGCATTTGTAGTCCTGTTTATACAAAAATGTGTGGGGTGTGGGAGTGGAAACTGCAAGCCCCTGATTGCAGGTGCAATTTGAATCAACCAGTGTTAGTTTCCTTTATTCATTCAACAAACATTCCTGTTGTGCTACCATTTGTGCTCTAAAGGTGATGAAAAGCTCACCAGGTGAGATGACCGGGTCCAAAAAAATGACTCCGATGAACTGCAGTGACACCTGTAATCACGCTCCTTGGCAGAGTTAAGGACCACGCACTTTGGGCGATGGGGGCAAGGTGAAGGAGGCGGCCCTCTCTGATGATCTAGCACTGGGGCTTCCCTCCCATTGGTGCTAGCTCTACCTTGGCAGGGGCAAGGTGGGGACCCTAGCCCCTTGGCTTCCTGACTGTGTAGGAGCAGGAGCTGATTCTCTCCTACTTCTTATCTTTGCGTCTACTTCCTCATAATGGCTAGAATTTCAATAATATAAACTTTGATCCTGTCCAAAAAGGCCACCTCCACCCTGAGTCTGTGCCTCCTTCTTGGCTCCAACTTTGATGGTCATTTCCTTTAGCTCTATGCTCCCCAGTGGTCACCTGGCCATGCCTCAGACCTTACTCCCTTGGGGCTGACCAGGCTGCATGAGGTAGAAGAATCCTGATCTGGGACTCTGCTGCTGACACCCCACCCGGCTGCCCTGGGGGCTGAGAAGATCCACATTTCTCCGCATCCCTTTCTCGGCCTCTCTGGCAACACAGCCCACAGGTTGGAAATTCTAGAACCCTTGGTTTCACCTTTACCCAGCTGGCGCTCTCAAGGTCCCAGCTGGGCCATCCCCGGTGGCAGTCTGCTTTGGTCCAGCACTGTCTGCCAAGCCAGGGAAAGACAGTGAAATCCTAGAGTCCAAGACTGTGGTCCAGGCGGAGTCTCGGCCCCTCCGCCCCGCCTGCCCAGCCCTGGCTGGGAGCCCAGGCAGCCATAATGGCACATAAGTGCCTGTTTCCCTCCTTCCGCCGAATTGCAATAGAGTTATAACCAGAAGGCAAGTCAGAGGCGCTGATTGGGGTGTGGGATTAAGAAGTGAGGTCAGAGATGAGTCCTCTTCTCCCTTTTTGTGGAAGATTGATTCTCCCTCTCGCCCCCTTGAGGATGGCAATAGGCTGACCTAAAAGAAGCTGAGGATTTGCTTAGATAGGAGACCCCTCAAACATGAAGAAATCCTCGTGTGCGAGTCTCTATGCAGCAGCGGGAGAGATGGTGCCCCCTGGCCGTGTTCCTCTCGGTCCCAGAAAGCTGTTTGGCTGTAAGATCCCCTGTAATCTTCATTGCATCCAACAAGGCTCCCTGCTGGGCAGGCTTTCCTGAGGTCCAGCCTCTGTTCCTCATGATAGGGTCCATCCAGTGCCTCAGGTCAGGATTTTCCCAACAGCGTCCTCCCCTTGCAGAGGAGGCACAGAGAGATGAAGCAACTTGTCAGAATTACTTAGCAGCAAAGCAGGGTTTCAAACCCAGGCATTCTGGCTCTCATCCCCCCTCCCCCAACCACTGCACTAGATCGCCACTCTCATATTTACCGTTTTCTTCATCACTCCCTTTGTGGGACTCCATGTCCGTTCGCTTGTACTGAGTGACAGCCCCCTCCCCCCCGCCGAAATCCAGTGGCTTAAACCATAAACATTTACTATTTCTCATGGCTCTGTGGGTTGGCTGGGCGGTTCTCTGGGTCTGGGCTGGCTCAGCTGGTATCTCTGCTTATCGGTGACTCAACTGGGGATGGATGATCTGGGATGGCCTCCCACCTTTGGTGTCTGACTGGAGCCACAGGGATGGGTGGCATGGCTCTTGGGTCATCATCCAGTGTACTCGCCCAGATCCTTCAACCGGTGTCAGGTCACTAAGGACTAAACGAGAGGTTAACCCCAAAGCACAAGCCTTTGTCAGCCCCCTGCTGTGTCACATTCACTCATGTCCCAATAGCCAAAGCAAATCACACGTGCAAGCCCCGATTCAAAGGGTAGAGAAATCAATTCCGCCTTTTGATGGGAGGAATTATAATGCCACATTGCACAGGGAAGTGAATACCAAAGGATGGGAAGAATCGGTGAACATTTTTGCAACCCACCATGCATCATTACTGGAGCTACATGAGCTCAATTTTACAGTGGGCGATCAGTGGGGATGTATGGACAGGGTGGGCGGCGGTGGTGGGGTGTCCACAGGGACCTCAGCCTGGTCAAAAATCCACATGGTTTTCATGATGCCAACACAGGGGCTGTGGCTTCAAGCGACTACCTGTAGGCTGTAATGTAGTGGCGTAGCTGTTTGGGTCAGGGCCGGGGAAGGCAGGTGAAGAGAATGGGTTTTCTTCTCTGAGGACACCAGTCCTCCTGTCCCAAGGCCAAAGGAAGAAAGCCATAGGCTTGTTCACTCCTGAGGAATGTGATTGCTGGCCTAGCTTCTCCAAGGAGGCTCCCACTGGAGACAGCAGACTCCAAAAGCAGACAGACTTGAGTTCTCTCCCCAGCTCTGCCACTTTCCCACAGCATGAGCAAACAGCGGGCTACCCGTGGACCACAGTTTCTCCTTTCGGCCAGTGAAGATTGCTCTTGGGTTTAGAAACAAGGCCACTCATGAAGGGCTGAGGCCAGGGCCTGGGCCCTGCGAGCTGGGACAGCTCCTCTGCCCTTGTGCATGGGCGGGAATGGCCAGAGGAACAGAGCTGTCACAGGTAAGTAACTCTTGGCTCACCCAGGAATACCAGATGGCATGCCAGCAACTTGGGCCAGGGAGATGCAGGGCAGAAACTTCAGGGAGAACAGAAGTGGGACTGTAGCTGCCCAAGGGCTCAGTCCTGTGGGCACCGCTCACACAGGTGAGCAGGGCTCTGCTTGAGCCCCGGAGTCTTAGACACGGGAAAGCTGTGATGACAGTGAGGCAGCAACCGCAGGCCAACTGGGGCCCAGATCGCTTTATTTCCCAGCTAGCACTCTCCACTCCAAACCATGAGATCTAATGTCTCCCTCTGGCCTCCCTTAAAATACCCAGTTCCCTAGGTCATCGTGCTGGTGGGTCCTTCTCTGGCTCCCAGGCCTCCATGCAGAGCCTCAGCATGGGGAAGGAGGCGAGAAGACGTATCATGAGTGCAAAGGGTGGCAGTGAGGAGGAGCATGGTAACTGTCAAGAGGGACACGGGCCTTTGCAGAGGCACCGAGCACAGGTCAGGCCCAGCTTGCAGACGTGGACGCCGAGGAGACAAAAGAGAGAGTCTTCCAGATCAAAGTGGCCTCCGTCCTCCCCTTGCTTCAAGCTGCCTGGAGTGAACAAGGAAAACAATCCTTTATCAGGGAGTCAGTCAGGAAATTGGACACACTCAACACAGACCAGGAAATGTCATGCTGACTGGGTCTGATGCAAGTGACTGGGCTGCTTGGAGCACAATGGCCTCATGGGCATCAGTGGGCACTTTCAGAGGGACAGCTGAGGATGCCCACTGCATGTATGACAGATGCAGGAGGGCAGGCCCTCTGTGACCAGCCCGGATCCTCACTGCTGGCTTCTAGTGGGACAGCCCGGGAGCCGCAAAGTAGGCTGGGCTATCGCTCAGGTCCCTGGGCAGAGAGAGCCTCACCCTCTGTAACACCTCCCTCCTCCCCAGGACAAGAGTCCAGGCTCCTGGGCAGATGACCTGGGGGGCCTTCCCTAGAGTGGAAACAGGTGTTTGGAGGTGGTTCCCCCAGTCACTGGCTACCCTCCCCCTCTGTGGAGGCCCCAGGCTCCTCAGGAAGAAATAGAGAGATGAGTGCCCTCGGGAAGGCGCTCTGGAAACAGTCTGTTCTGTTCTCTCCCCTGTCCCCGGGGACCTACGCTCATTCTTAATACGAGAGGGGGTTTGAGAGAAAGCATCTCCCCTGGAATTAGGCATTTTACATACATAACTGTGTCTGCTCCGGTCAGCCTCTCCAACTGTGTCAGCCTGGGGTGGGGGCTTGCCGTGGGTGTCCCCCCCACCTCCAGCCCCCGGTTTCCCCAAGGACCTCCCAGCATTTTGTATCTGACTGTTTTCTGGGCTTGGGGGTGGGGGCTGAAAAGGATCATGGTCTTGGGGGCCCCTCTGGGCCTGACCAGTCCTGTGCAAAGGGAGGTGGGGCTACCCAGGCGGGTGGTGGCACCACTCCATGGCAGACCCAGTTTGTCCGGGGGTGGGTGTCTGCAGGCCATGAGCGTCCCTCCTCGGGGTTGCTAATGGGGCTTTATCAGGTGGTCTGAGCCTCAGCATCCTCAGCTAAAAAGGATCTTGGGCATTGGGGTGTTTTTTTCTGGGCCTGGATTTCAAGCCCCAAATATCTGTGGACTGGTGGGGCCACAGAGGATTTGGTTGGGGGCTTCTGTGAAGCCAGCTGCAGTAGAGGAGACAGATCCCTGCAGGGGGGCGTGGAGGAGTTTGGTCCGGGGTGGGTAGGGGAAAAGCGGCGAGGACGGAGGGACCCGTTGACCATGGGGCTATCACACATCCACCCAGTCCTGCTCCTCGGGGCTCTGAGGAAGGAGCTCTCTCGCAGCGTCCTACTTCATACTGACGCTGTGTCACGGATCCCCTGGCAGGGACAGCGATGGCACAGAAGATGTTTCCATTCGTTCATCACAGATTCCCACCCCCCCCCCTTTTCTTGGGGCTTGCCACTCTTCCCAGCAGTGGCCACTGAGAGAATGTTCCCACCCTCACTGGGCCCCAGAGCCCGAGTCAGCGAGTGAAGTGAAAGTGTCTGCAACTCATTTCATGGCAGGGTGGAGGGGAGCGGGGGGGGGGGGGGGGTGAGGCCTGGAAGCTTCCAGTCCCTGTTGGACCTTTAAGAATGAGGAGGTATCTGCCTGTTGAGGGTGGAAAGTAGAGGGTGGTGGGAGCCACCCGGAGAAAGGGAGTAACAGGCAAACCCAGGGTGGAGGAAGGGAGGGCTGTGCTCACCGTGGAGTGTTTATACAGAGGAGAAAGTCTCTGCCCCTCTGTTTATAGTTGCCTTTTGCTCCCAGAAAGAAGCCTCCCTCCTTTAAGTAATTATAGTAGTGAAAGCTGAGGTTTTCTAGAGGGTTTACAGGGAGCTGGGGAGCATGTGAAGGTGCCTCTGGAATACGGGGCAAGCAGGTCCGGCACTGACCACCTCCCTTTGATCTACAGAACCAGGGACAGTGACTAGACACACACTCTGTCTGGGCCAGTGGTCAGAATGTCCGGCTCTGGGGACTTGGGCAGGACCGCTCTACTTAACTGCTACACAGCCTGGCTGCCTCTGTGAGTGTGTTTCCCTTCCCCTATGTGGATCTGTCACTGGGTGATAAAATAGAACATGATGAGTGTCATTCTAAAGCAATTACAAGCAAGATGCATAATGGCAGAGCTGGGGAACACGGCATATGGCCCCAGACAAATTGCTTTGGGAGATTTTGTGCCTTCCCCCGCCACCCCTGAAAAACCAGATCAGCCTTCATGGGAAGGAAGAAAAGGCCATCGAAGCCCCCCGCAGCCCACCAGGTGGAGGCTGAAAGCTCTGGGGGTGGAGATCAAGGGCTGTTGTGTGCCGCTGACTACAGGATGGGGCGGGACAGGGGGAACCTGCCAGCTCCACACGGTGCGGAATGGGGATCCACAGGGGCACCCTCAAATAGCGAGCTGAGCAGCCTAAGCCCGGAGAGCTTTAGGGGGTTTTGGGGAGCACAGCGAGTAGAGGCTAACTGGCATTGTTATTTCACCCATGCTGGTTCTTTCTGAATGTCTTTGTTCCTCGCTCCAGCCCCAGCCACTTCCTGCTCCCCAGGCAGTTCGCTGCCCTGCTCATACATCAGATTGCTAAGTGAGGCTCGCAGAGCCTCCGGTTCACTGTCAGTGACCAACGTTCCCCACTCTTCCCAGGGAATGCCTGTGCTTCCGGGCACTGCTAATTGGGCCTGAAGCTCTCTCCTACTCTAGTCTCAGCTCAGAGACCTGCAGGGCATTGGGTAGGTATTCTAGACTAGATTAACCACCAGCCTCTGGCAGGGAAGAGTGCAGCCTGGTTAGGTTAAGGTCAATGTCTTTGTAGAAGCTGCATTATGACCCTCTCTCCATCATGCACCTAGAATGCAAATATCTCCCTGGCCCAGCCTAACTGTGTGTGTGTGTGTGTGTGTGTGTGTGTGTGTGTGTGTGTGCACATGCACACCTGTACACATGTGTGTCTCTGTACATGGCAGATGGGGTAGGGGCAGCCTATTTGTAGGCTGCCAGATCGCTGGGCAGAGATCCCAGGGACTCCAAGGTACTTATCCAGGTTCCCTGGAAAAGGACCAGTGACCCCTCCTCTACCCGGATCTGCAGGGGGAAGTAGGCAGTCTGTTCTCTCCAGGGTCTCCTCTCTCAACTGAGTCCTTTACTTCCTCTGCCCGCCCACTGACATTCCCTGGCAAAGAATGGCAACCTTATTTTGTAAAGGGCCAGACAGCAGATGCTTTAGGCTTTGTGGGTTGCACCTTCTCTGTGCTGTGGGGGCACAAAAGCAGCCATAGACAATAGGGAAATGAATGAGCATGGCTGCAGTCCAATTTTATTTATGAAAACTGAAGACGGGATAGATTTGCTCCAAGACGGTGGTTTCACAGAGAGCAGAGGGCAGAAGCCTGAGGCCAGGGCTTCCCCTCTGCAGATGTCCTCTTTCTTGGGAGCCCAGTCAACACCTGGCTTTAAAATGAAAACTTAAGTGGTGCCAGGGTGGCTCAGTCGGTTACGCATCCCACTCTGGATTTCAGCTCAGGTCGTGATCTCACACGTCTTCATGAGGTGGAGCCCTGCATATCTCTCTGTCTCTCTTTCAAAACAAACATTAAAAATAAAATAAAATGAAAACTTAGCATGAGCTCATCTATATTCCCTTTTTGGTACATGTGTGCATGCACCTACATACTTTTTAAAAAAAAAAAAACCTCAGAATCATATCTTTTCTAGAACTTGGAGCTGAAAAGGTCCTTTCATCCCACCCACTTGTTTTTAAGATGAGGAAAACTGAGGCGCAGAGAAGTTAAGCTACGTGCCCAGGGCCATGCCTCTAGCTGGTAGCAGGGAGGGATCATGCAAAGCCTGGAAACGTCAGGGCGGACCTCTCCTCTCTACCCTACTGCCTTGTTTCTAGCCCGTCATGTCCCTAAAACAGGGCAGAACAAAACAGAGCTGGGCCCCAAGGAATCAAAGCACTGTGTGTGTGTGTGTGTGTGTGTGTGTGTGTGTGTGTGTGTGTGTGTTTGATTCTGGGGGCCTCCAGGGAGTTGGGGGGAAGTCCTGGAGAAAGAACCTTGCTACTTTCTGGGAAGTAACTCTGACAGGCATCAAGCAGGTAGAAGCAGGGGCCCCTAGTAGAAAATCTTGTTGAGCAGAGGGATCTCTGCAATGGTTGTGCATTGTTCTGGACAGACCCTCCCTCTCCTCTCCTTATTGTGACCCCGCCATCTGGACCCCAGGCCCCTCCTCTCAGCCTTGAGGACAGCAACAGAAGATTGGCCATGCTTTCTTGAAGAAGAGAAGGGAGAAGGGAAAACTCTAGTCACGAGTTTATTTCTTCTCTGGAGACTTTTAACAGGATCTTCATGTATCTGGGCTGCAGTCTCCCTGTTGGTGGAATAGCAAGGTGCTCAGGCAGAGTAGGGGGGAGGAGGGAGAGCGTTCTCACTGCAGAGAGATGTGGAAGCCCAGGTCCAGAGGGGCCCAGGTGTCCTCCCTTGGGAAGGGAAGCCGAGTAACCCTGTGAGTCAACCACAGCTTCCGCTGGCGTGGCAGGGGTGTGGGGAGGAAGGGGTGGAAAAATGAGCTGACCCCAAGCCTGTTGTTTGGCTGCACCTGCCCTTGAAATTCGGAATGCCGTGTGTCAGGAAGAGAAAAGTGGGACTCCAGAGCCCAGGCCAGGCCTGGAAAGGCTCCCGGAGGAGGCTGAGCTCAGAGCCCAGACCCTCCAATCAATAGGGCATGGCTATTTATAGCATCAGCCCGAGAGAAACTTAATTATGATCAAAAGGAGCTATTTAATACCGTGCTTGCCGAAGACGCAACCTCTTGTCAGTGGAAATTAATCAGCGGGTTGCCGTGGGCTCCTGCCCCCTCGGGCTCCAGAGCTAGGGAAGCGTCTGGCAGGAGCTGGGCCCCGGCCGCCCCAGGAGTGCCGACGGCATGGGCACCCTTGCACACTCAGCCAGCGTGCAACCGTCTTACCCACCTTCCTCGGGCGCCAGAGGCACACAGGGGAGGGTCCTGGATGCCAGCAGAGCATGAGGAGAGGTTAGGGTGAAGGGGTTTCGTGACTCTGCTCAGGTCTGGCTCTTCCTGAAAGCATCACGCCGCCACTCCAGCCCACGAGCACCCCCTCTTCTCCGTGCTCCTGCATATTTTATCATCTGGTTGGGACTCATATGCCACCTCTTAGCTGGGTGGCTCTAAGTGCCGGGTTCCTCGGCTCTAAGTTAGAAATAGTAGTAGCACCTTCTTTAGAGGTGGTCATGAGGATTCGAATGGGTCACCACCACCTGGTGAGGCACGAGGAGCGGGGGCTGCTGTGTGGCTAGTACCCAGTAAGTGTGAGTTGCTTTTTCTAACACCACCGCCACTATGCCTTTGTCTTCCTGGCCAGATTGTATATCAGGAGGCCAGAAACGGTGCCTTTATGCTTCAAGTGACCTCTCTCCCAGTGCTCAGTGTGGCGCTGGCCAAGGACAGGGCAAGGAAATTGATCCACGTTGACTGGGTAGTCATCCATCTGATGCTGAAGCTAAAGGAATTCATTCACTCATTGATTGAGTAACGAATTTATTCTTAAAACCTTCATTGAGCACTCCTGTGCCGGGCCTGTGCTGGACAGCAAAGATAGGAAAACCATTAAACACACAAACGGACTTTCTGTTGAGCCGCTCACTGCCTGGTGAAGGAGACACGAGTGTAGACGGATCATTACGGTGTGGTATGAGAGAGCAGCTCCTGCAGGGCCACACAGGAGGGGGCACTTAGCCCTCCTGCAAGGCCACGGGGGGAGGAGCTTCTTGGAGGAGCTGATATCTAGGGTAGGACTCCAGGATCGTAGCAGGACATGGAGGGAGGGTAGAGGCTCTAGGTAGAGGGAAAAGTGTGTGCAGAGAAAGGCTGGAGCTCTGGGAATTAGGACTCCACCCCTTCAGGAAAACCTGGACAGAACATTTCATCTCTTTTTTAAGTTTGTTTATTTTGAGAGAGAGAGAGAAAAGCACAAGTGGGAGGGGGGCAGAGAGAGAGGAGAGGGAGAGGGAGAGACTCCCGTGCAGGTTCTGCACTATTGGCACAGAACCTGATGTGGGGGCTCAGACTCACAAACCATGAGATCGTGACCTGAGCCGAAGCTGGACATTTAACTGAGCCACTCAGGTGCCCCTGGACAGGACATTTCAATCCAGGTTGACATGAATGGCAGAGCAGCAGGAGTCAAGCAGCGAGAAAGGAGGGACATGCATCTCAGAAACACCCTCTACAGGTGCTTTGGTTCTGTCTTTGGCTCAAGACCAGTTTCCTTTCCTCCCCAGAAAAACAATGGATATGCCCTCAAATGGAGGTTCAGAATAGAAGCCCAGAAATGATGGGTGGGATTCTGAAGGAAGCTGCTGTGGGAGAAGTCTGGGGTCTCCTGCTTGGGACAAACACTGAAAATCACAGAGATTCTCATCACGGCGATACTAGCCCTGCAGGGAGCTATGTAGGGGGTTGACTCGACGGATGTGGGCTCTGGAGCTGGGCACCTGGGCTGGATGCCCCCCAGCCCTGGCACCTCTGAGAGCAGCTGGATGGCAAACGAGCCAAGTCCTCCTGGGATGAGAAGGCAACTTCACTGTCTTTCCCACTGTCCCTGTGAATTTATTCAGTGGCACCAGCCCTTTTACAGTAGAAACAGGGCCAAGTCTCATGACTTTTCAGGTCATGTTTGGGCATCACAAGAGCCTCAGCTCCTCAGAATTGGGATGCCTAGGCCGGCTCAATAATTGCAGCTTTAAACTCCATTTAGAACTCTTTACAGAGGTGGCAGTAGGCTTAGGGGAGAGCAGGGAGCCCTGGAGGTGCCAGGCAAGGAGAAGTCACCAGAAGCAAGAGAAGGGCGCGCTATGGACGGGGCCACTGAGGGGGCTGCTGTCTTTGGGAGAGGCAGATGGAAGCCCATGGGGACCCAAGCACGGGAAGAAGAGGCAAGGCCATCCTCCCAGCCTCGTTAGCCCACAGTGCCTCCTGTCCGAGGGTATGGGGGCCCAGAGCAGGCAGGACATCTGGGGGGGCCTCGTGGGGCCTCTCTCTTCCTCTGCTTCCAGTTTGGATGGTAGAAGGGAAGACAGGAGGGCAGGGGGAGGTTGTCCTCACCTGGGTTCTCTGGGCCTGGAAGATACAGAAAGCTGACCGTTTCTCCCGGGGTGGGGGGCACTTTGGAGACACTTGCCCACCCAATTGCTAGGAAGTGTTCCCGACACATGTGATGCCTGCCCCTTGAGTGAGCATTCAATCCCTTGCTCAGCTCTGGGCTCCACTTTCCTGTGGGGCCCCCACCCTACAGGCAGGCTCTCTCCACATCAGTCCACCCAGGCCACCTACCTGAAAACCTGGGACCGTGAGGCCCCGTTCCTTCTTTGTTCCACCTCTGAGCAGCCAGTGAGCACCTGATCTTCTCTTTAGATTATTCGAGCAAGAACCAGACACCAGTTTTCCAAGTCCAGAGGACCTGGGTAAATCTCTCTGAGAAGGTCTCCCTAAAGCCCCCCACTCTGAAGGAGTGGCTGGAGGAGGAGCACACACAGCTTCCCCCCTCCCCAGGGACTCTCTTCAGTGACTCTCTCCCCATCTCCAACCACCTTTGCTCATTCTCTTCAACCTCACTGATGCATGTGGAGAGTGGGCAGCTCAGGTTCTATGCGAGGGCCTTGCACCTTGCTGGGGAATGTGGTAACTGTTGCTGCAGAGCCTCGTCTGAAACTGAGATTAAAGATGTCCTTTATCCAGTGTCACCAGCTGTGTGACATTAAGTAAGTTAGTTAGCCTCTCTGTGCCTCAGTTCCCTCATCTAGGCAGTAGGGATAATGGTACCTCATCAGGTTTTGTGAGGATTTAGTGAGTTTATTCCTATGCAGCATTTAGATAATGCCTGGAATATAGTAAGTGGTCAATAAAATGTTGCTGAGAGGGGAATGGTCGCTGAGTCTAGAAACTTCTTACCTTACCAAGGCTTCAAGAGCTACAAGCTCTGAGGCAAGATGGTGAAGTGTGAGGTGGGGACCTTGGAAACGATGGACATGTGCACAGGACCTGGGGTAGTGCCTATACATAGTAGGTGGTCAATGAACGCAAGCTATCATGACTGTGGGTCTCCCCTAAGCTGCAGTGTTTAGGCAGAAAAGCTATCCGAAGGTGTCCTGCCTTCAGGCCAGAGACTTGGGGTCCTCTTTGCCACTTATTCTGTGCTACCTCTCGAGCTCTCTGCCATCAAGCCTTGTCCCCTCCCTTCAGAAGGCCTCAAGGCAGAGCTGTTCTCCACCACTGCAGCCAGTGACTCCAACCAGGCCCCCCTCCTCTCCTGCCTGAGATTTTGCCCTACTGCCTCCACATGCTTCCTTAAGGTTCACTGTCCCCCACCTGCTTTTCACGGCCCTCCTCATTTCATCCTCCTGTTATTCTGCACTCCCCTGCCCCAGCCATACAGCCCTCCATTCAATAACTCATCCATTCAGCACTTTTAAACCCCCTGCTGGGCACTAGGCACAGTGCTGGAGGCTGGGTCCTGGGTTGAGCCTGATGAAATGCCTATCCTGAGGGGGTTCATGGGGGGTGGCGAGGGTGCAGACACATGCAGTGATCCAGTATGGGGAGCAAATGCGACAGCAGGGGGGAGCAGAAGGCGGTGTTGTCAAACAGCAGGTTACCAGCCCATTAGTGGGTCATGAAATTAATTTAGTGGGTCACGACCAGCATTCAAAAAAAAAATTAAATAGAGCAGAATAGAAATATCACAGAATGATATTATGGGATCACATTCATGATAAAGGGAAAATGTTGTTTCTTTAAAACTTCCATTTCCATTTTATATATTGGGGTCTGTGTGTGTGTGTGTGTGTGTGTGTGTATGTGTGTGTGACATAAAATGTTTTCTTATTTTGGGTCACAATAGAAATGTTTAGAAAACACTAACATAAGGTATATTGGAGCATCTATTCTTGGGACTCAGGATGAGCTTCTTGGAAACAATGACATCTAAAAAAGGCCAGAATTATTAACAGAAGTTCACAAACATGAAGACAGGAGCCTGTTCTAGGCTGAAGAAATCAACTAAAAATGCCCAGGACTGGGAGAGGAAGGAGGAGAGAGCAGGCAAAGGAACAAAAATCACAAATAAAACAAGTATTTTCCCACCTCCATGCCTTCCTTTGGGTGTCCTGTCCCTTCCCCCGCCTCCTAATCTCTTCTAAAGCTGGTTGTTTATCTTGCCCAGCCCAGCCCCAGGCCTTGGCCTCCAGGACTCTGACCGCCCCCAAGTGGCCTCAGTGCCTCAGTAGCCCGTGCTTGTTTGCCCTGTTTCCTGCATTTCTGTCAAATTTTAGAATTTACAGTTCATTCTGACCCACGGTGTCTCCTTTGAGGGTCCCGGTGGGCATACAAGAGGTGTTGTGTTATGTCCACTTCACAGAATGGAAACCAAGGCACAGGGAGGTCCATACTGACCCAGACTCACACAGAAGTGAGTGGTAGAGCCAGAACTGTCACCAGATTTTCACCCAGACAAAACCTTTTGTATTTACATAACGTTGGACCTTGCACATATGATGCTCATATCAGCCCTCACCCAACCCCCCCTTCCAGGTTAAAGCCCCTCTGGGACAACAGCCACATTTTACACACTTGTGCGTCACCCCCAGTGCTAGACGTGCAGAGTGGGACCCAGAGATGCTCGCTGCGGGTTTCTGCTTCCATTGGAACATGACGTTAGTCCCCTAGGAAGGGACTCTCATGCTGTTACACCCTTCTGCTCTTTTACCTTCTTCTCCCTTTGTACCCGCCTCCTTTCTCGGCTTGCCCCTCCCACTGTGGGCTTCCAGAAGCCCCTTTGTCACTTACCATCCCTCCCTCATCTCTTCCCCTCCCCTCTCCGCCCTGCACTGCACAGTCAGCCCTGCATCAGCAGGACGGAGGCCAGGTCCCAGAGGAGAGATGCCTGCTTGCCGAGAAGGGAGAACAAAAGGGACCCTGGCCGCAGACTTCAGCTAATTTGTCTGAGGGTTTTTAAGCCTCCCTGGGGAAATGCCCTGCTCAGCTAGGATGGACACTCTCTCCAACCCTGGGGAAAAAATAAAATAAGTGGAAGAACTAGCAAAAGACCCCAACAGGCTGCGGGGAGGGGAAGAAATTAATCCTACCCTTAAATGTGGGCCAGAGTCCCTTGGCCCTCCCTGGAAACTGCCAGGGCGGCTGTGTCCCTGCGCCTCGGAAGGCTGGCTCTCTGCCCTGGTGAATCACGGGCTCAGTGGGGAGTGATCTATTTGCTACTAAGCGCTTGTCTGTGGCTACTTTTCCAGGCGCCAGAGCCATGTGCAGACGGGAGCAACACCTATCTCTGGCACGAGAGCCCCATGCCCAGCACCAGCCCAAGTGCCTTGAAATAGATCTTTCTGTAGAGCTGGGCAGGGTGAGGGCACAGGCAGGGGCACACACAAACCCATTTGTCCAGCAGGCATGATAGGGTGACTCCCCCCCTTAAAACAGGCATACCAGGCTTGCCTCGGCCATTCTTATACCCCAGGGCACACTTGGAACTCAGTAGATATTTATGGGAGGAAAGAGTGGTGGCCGAACGGGGTTCTTTGTAGGTCAGGACATGACCCGCTGTCTTCGTTCACCTCTCCCTGTCTGCTTCCCAGGCTCCCCTCACATGCATATACACACAGTCTCCAGTGGAGAAATGACTTCGCACCCGGGACAAGAGCTCCAAAGCAAAACAAAATAATACAAGCAAATAAACAAAACACTCATCAAATTCCAAGTATTATCGCAGCCCAGGATGTCACAGATTCCCACAAAGGTTCTTAGATAGCGGTTCACCATAGGTCATTCATCAGCCATTCTGAGGACACCAGCACCCCTCCGATCTCGGCAAGGTCCCCTTGTATGTCCCACACCATTGACAGAGAGCCCCCACGATGAGTACCCCTTCCCCCACGAGCTCTTCTGACAACACCTTTGTCCTGACAGAGCACTGTCTCAAGAGCACATTGTCTTGGCTCAAGCTGGAGTTTGAGTCCTGATCTCACTGGCTGCTGGCTGTGTGGCCAGGAGCAAGTCCTTACCTGGAGTCTTCCTTTCTTTATCTACTCGATGAGAATAACAAAAGTACAGTGATGGCAGGACTGCAGCGAGAATTGAGATGATGTTTTTGGAAGTATATTGTAAACTCTAAGGTGCTGGGCGAATGTATTTAGAGCCTTTATTGTATTTATCGTAGGTATTTATTGTCTCTCCTAGTAACACGTATTCCGCATGAGGATAGAATCTTGGTTTTTCACTGCTATGTCTTCAGCACCTAGAACAGCTCCTGACACGCGGTAATTACTCACATGATGACTAGATTAACAAATGACCGACTGGTTATCCAGAAATTAGGCCTGTCCCCTTATTTATCCACAGCACAGCATCCTCGGTACTGTGAGAGAGGGACCCATCGCCAATCTGCCATTGTGTCTGCGGAGCCCAACGGTTCCTGACTCCTCCAGCCTTGTTTACCTGTTGCTTATTGGTGGGCCGGCTGAGTGTATGACTCTACCAGCAAACAGCTGTCTCCTTGGCCTCGCTTGTTCAGTGGGGCCCCCTCCACTCGCTTCCTGTGCAGGGAGGGGTGCGGAGACACGGAACAGCCCTGACAAGGATGTGGATAAGCCGTTTGCAAACACCAAGAGCAACATAACCTTCTGAGTTCACACTCTCAGTATTTAATAATAATCTGCCAGTCTGCAGGGCAGGATTACAAGGAGCATGTGTTGTTCTCCATGCAAGGAGGTTAGATAAGGAGTGAGTGGCCTGTACGAAGCCAGAGGGCCCCAGAGACACCTGGGACTGAGCTCTGGCCGGCCCTTGCTGGAGGCCTGTCAAGGGCGGCCTGGCTGTCTTCCTCTGACGAAGGCCACGAGGGCTCAGACAACATCTGTCCTGTCTTGTTTACTTAGCAGGGACCCCCGGAGGGCCAACTCCACTCCCAGCCTTGTGCTTGGTGCCATGGGGCTCCTGTGCCATTCAGTTTCTGTCCAGAACACCTTCCCCTTGTCCACCATGTGACCAACCCAGGTCAGGGGGTATGGCGCCCTCCCTAGCCATCCCCATGCTACCTACATCTGCTTGCTTGCACACTCTCTCTCACATACACACTCGCACACAGGATGTTACCAGTCCCTTCCTGCTTTGTGTGTCCCCTGCACTCTGACCACGGGCCCCACTGTAGTTTCTGTGACACTTTCTTACACTTACCGTGACTCCAGGAGGCAGATGGGCTGATAACTTATTAAGAATAAGAGCTACCATGTATAGAGTATCTACTGTGTGCCCAGCACTGGGTCCGGGGTTGGGGGGCAGTGGGCATATCAGCACATTTAATGCTCACAATGCTCGGTGAGCCTGACGGGACTCTCCCTTCTTCTCAGAAGAGGAAATAGGCTTGTCCAAGATCATGGGGCCAGTAAGGGAGGTGGCAAAGCCAGACCTCGTGCCCAGCCTGACACCCAAATCCATGCTCCCGGTGACACTCACGCGTGTGTAGAGGGACTGCACAAGGAGTGGTGTGGGCATCGGGCAGTGCAGGGAGGCAATCATGTAGCCAATGCTTTTCTACTTCTGCCTCACCAGTCATGGCCCAGGAACTCATGCCAGGCTCTCACTTGGCAAAACAGCTGGCTGCCAGGCTACTTGACCACAGAAGCCCACCAAGGCAGGACCCCTGGAACCACGGGGTTCTGAGAAAGTGAGGATGAGATGAGGTTGAGCCTTGACTGATGCCTGAATCATTTCTGTACCAACAGTTTCCCCAGGTGAGCCAAGAAGCTGCCAAGCTCTTCATTCCACCGGGGCTCTACCTCCACCCTTAGGGTTTACCAGCCATGACCTTGGCGTACATCTAACCTTCTCCAAGCATCGGTGAGCGCATCTGTGAAGTGGGTAATAATAGTGCCTACTTCCAGAGATTGTTGTAAAGAAAAAGAGGGGAGGATGGAGATCATATACATCAGTCTCTCGATGCTGCATCCAGAGTGGGCAGTGATCCATTAGTGGAAGGTAACTGTGGAAGGACCTGTGGGATATGCCCTTGACCATGAAGGCTAAACCATTTGTCCTGGACAGCCCCACAATCCAGTCTTCTTTGAACTCCCCCCACAAACTCCTCCCGTGCCACCTGAACCACACAGACTGCCATATATGATTGAGCCAATGTGCCTTGTACGAGGACACCTGGATGGGGACAAGTGTCCCTCCTTGTTCTGATTGGCACAGAGAAGCCAGCAGCAGCCCTGCTGGGTATAGTGTGTTGCCAGCTCACCTGTGGTGCCACCTTTTGCTCCTCCTGAGCCAAGACCTCTGCCCCCCACAGGTGCCAGCCTGGGTCATGGGAGGGGCCGCTGTGGTTCAGGACTCAGCTCGACACCGCCCCTTCCCTCCTTGCCCCTCAACTTTCTCTCCCCTTGCACAAATACCTACTTAAGACCTACTCTGTGTCAGGCACTGTGCTGGCCGTAGGGACCTGATGCCCAGCCCTGCTGTCATGGTGCTCGGGGTCGAGTGGTGCAGGCAAGGGACAGTTGAGAGCCTGGCATGCTGTGTGCCCACGCTGAGGCGGGCCTGGCCATGGTGCTGTGGTACGGAGCCCCATGCTACCTGAATTATGGGGCTCACCCTGGTCCTCTTGTACTGGTAATGGCTGAAATGCCCATATTTGTTTTCACTTCCCTCCCCTTGGCATGTAATCACCTCCAGGGAACGTATTCACATGTTCGAGAAGGAACATTCACTGAGTTCATTGTATGTGCCAGGCACTGCAGGGGACACCCAAAGACCAGTGAGCTGGCACCGCTGCAGGAGGGGCGTCCGGGAGGCACGTGAGCAGATCCATGACTGGAAAGCCACATACACGCGCCCTCACAGAGGTGGTCGGGAGCCCCGAGGGACTGGGTGAGGGGTACCAAGGAGGGGCGTCTGGGGCCCACCCTGTGTCGGGACCAGGACAGGCCAGCCTCAACCCCAAGATGGTCTATTGTGGGAATAGAGGGACAGAGAGAGTCTGGGGCCCCTTGGGAAAGGCGTCCTCAGGGCCCTGCTAAGCTGCTTTCTCTCCCACCTCAGCAATTAAGGGCACCATTTGGCTTTTTGATTGTATCCTAACCTTTCATTAATTGGAAATGGAATGACAATGGCATAGGTCAGCAGGACGGGGATTGCTGGCCCTGAGTGGGCATAGCTTTCCCCCTCCCCAGGTCCCCAGCTTCCCCCCATGCTGTGCCTCCTGCTGGGCCCCCTGGAGGGACCAAAAAACCCAGGCCCCCTTCCACCTCCCCCGCCATCTACCCCTTGCCTGCAGAGGCAGCCACAATTGGATTTTAATGTAGTCTCCCCCCTCCTCCTCTGTATTTACATAATAATAAGTCTAATAAATAGTTGTCGAGAAGATGGATGCGGGCCCTGTCTTTATGTTTTCCTGACAGATTTAGTCCTTTATGAAACTCGCCAAAGCAGAGGCTTTTCTGAAGCTAATGAAAGGTAATCACCGTGAGGCCCCTGTTGGGCGTGATTGGAAAGAACATGAAACTCAGAATCAAGAGTTTCTGGATTGGGATCCTGGCCTGGTCTCCTCTGTACAGTGGGCTGAGTGATGCCTGTCCTGTCTGAGTCACAGGAGAGAATGACAGAGCTTGGTGAGACCGGAGGCATCCCTGGCTGTCACAAAGGCATCAGGATGGCCCCTTGCTCTCACCAGCCACTGTCCTCGGGGCCCTGGCCCATCCAATGGCCCACAGGAGGCATGGGCAGGCAACACTCTGTGTCGATAGAACCTCTGTCTTGGCAGAAAAGGAAAAAGCGTCACCAGCCCGAGTTAGTCAGGACACCTGCATTCTAGCTCTAGCTCTGCCCCTGTCTTGCTGTGTGGCTTTAGGTAAGCGATGCCCCCTCTCTGGGACTCAGCCTCTGCCCCTGAGAAGTGAAGAGGTCCCACGAGCCAGCACCTGGGTTTTCTGCAGCGTTCCCGCCTCCAGTCCAGTGGGCACAGAGGAAAGCAGTGCTTCGTGCCCACGGCAGGAGGTGTTGGGACAGCACCTGTGGGTTAGGGAGGCTGGGCCCGGTGCTGGCTGTAGAGAAGGAGCCAAGTGGAAACAGATGGAGGCCAGGGCACCTCTCTCACTGGGATGCAACCAGAGTCCCCTGCAGCAGCTGAGCTCACTCATGTCTCCCCACTTTCTTACCCATCCCTTCTCCACTAGAAAGGCCTCCCCTCCAGCCGGCCTGAAACGCAACCCCTGGCTCCTCTTTGCTCAACACTCATTTCTGTCCCTGGGTGCCTCTCCTAGGTCTCCGTTCTTCCCAACAGCCTGTGCCCCTTCCCTGCTCAGAGCGCTCCTCCTCCAGCCTTCCCCAGTAAGTGCTTCCTCCCTTCATTTCTGGTGGCCGATGTCAGCCCTGTGCCTTCATGGTGTCGACAATGGCTCTTTGATCAGAGGAAGGGTGAAGAGTGGAGTGCTTCAGAGACACGCGACGAGGGTAGCCAGTCCTATTCTGCCGCTTAGTAGATAAACTTGAGAAAGTTGGAGGCAGACCCTAATTTCCTCATCTAAAGAAACGGTGTCGTTCTTTCCTGACTTAAAATGGGAAGAAGTTTCCGTTTTACTTTACTTTCTCCCTGATCTGCATCACTCTTAGGCCTGAGTTTGGGCTCCCCTGAAAGCAGATCCTGGGACCAAGACTTGGATATCACTGCCTCTGGATGGGGATCTAGGTGCCATCCTGCCAGGATGAGTGAGACAGGACTGGGGAAGGACCAGCAAGGGAGGCTGGTGAGCTGAGCCCCACGGGGACCTCAGAGTTGCTGTCCCAAGCACACGTGGCGCCTGGAGCACTCCTGACACCTGTCCTTCCCCTGGGCTCCCCGCCCAGTGTGGACTTTGGCATCACACTATCCGGCACCAAGTGAGATGGGAGGGGCTGTGACGTGGCGCCCCACCATCTGCCGCACTGTTTAATTCACTACTAGATGCTTTTCTTATTTGTCTTACCATCTGCCTTCCTTCCCCCACCTCACACAGACATAAGCTCTGCAAGTTCAGAGATTTGTAGCGGATGTTCAGTGCCATGTCCCAAACTGTGTCTGGTACATAGTAGATACTCAATAAAAATGTGTTTGAATGAATGAATAGACGAAGAAGAATAATGCACATAAAACTCTCAGCACAGGACTCTGTCAGAGTAAGCATCCAATAACATTCACCATTCCCGTGATCAAATTAAGTGAACGCGGCTGTGCCCTCCACTGCCTGGGTAGGCAAAGGGCAGAGGCATTTTTCTCTCACACCTCTGAGTCCCAGGGGCAGAGGAGCTGACAGACTCAGGGGCCTGTGCAAAGCAGGAGGTGGATGTAAGTGAGGCAAAGTGAGTTGACGGTTATTGGCAGGAGGTCAAGACTCAGCTCTGGATGGTCCCTCCCATGCACATGTCCTCTGACGGGCTGACTGATGGGGCTCTTGGGTCCTGCCCCGGGGAATACTTGTCCTTGTTAATTGTGTGTCAGAAGAAACTTATTTCCCATGTCAAAGCAGTTTCTGTTCTGCTGTCAGACACTCACAGGCTATAGTCCAGTTGCAAGCCAGGACGCCATGTGCCCAGCGGTCCCTCTTCCCTGGAGCCAGGGCTGAGGGTCCCCCGGGCCTGCTCCCTGTGGCTTGGGGCTGTGGGAGCCCGCTGGCCCCTGGCTGCCTGTCATCTGTTGGGGATTATGATGCCATTTGTCCTAATTCCTGTTGACATTTCATTTCACACGCTATTAAATGAACCTCTCCAGGGTGATGGGAGAGAAGTGTGTTTCAGTGGGAGAGGAAATGCAATGCGTACTCTGGGGTCAAACAAGGCCCTGATTTGTTTCTGTGATAAAATCCAGAGTCGATCTGGACTTGGGGTTCAGCCCTGGTGCTCTCAGGTCCTCTTGCAGGGAGCAGCTGAGTGGCTCTGCCTTGTGCAGGGACAGAGAGTGCAAGAGGAGCCTCAAAGGGGACCCACAGACAGCAGGCACCAGGCCCCCGCTCCCCCTCCCCATGCTGAGACTCTTGATTCTTTTTTTTAATTATTGTTTATTTATTTCTGAGATAACACAGGTCAGGGAGGGCTGGAGAGAAGGGGACTGAGGACCCGAAGCAGGTGCTGACAGCAGAGAGCCCGACGCGGGGCTCAAACTCACAAACCGTGAGATCACGAGCTGAGCTGCCCAGTCTCCCTGAGACTCTTGATTCTTAATGGCTTTCTCTGGTGAGAGGCCGAGCCCACGCCAGCCAGGCGGTTTGCCTTCCTGGGAGCTTGTATTTAGCGAGAAGAGGTGGCCAATGTGTCAGGGTTTCAGAGCGAAGTTGGTCTGCCGCTCAGCAATGACCCTGCTTTTCTTTTTATCCCTGAAATAGCAGCAGCAGCTATCATGAGAAGTACTCAAAGGATAGGTATAAAGCATTTAGTTATGACAAGGGTTCAAATGCTTGACTGTGCATTGGACACCTCACGGTGTGCATGGATGTGGGGGAGATGAAAATGAAAACAGAAACTAAACACAGAAACTGACACCTGGGTGCTGATCTCACTGTGAGGAGCACAGCTTGACCCCTTGGCATTGTTCAATCTTTGCCTGTGCAAAGTTGGAGAATGACTGAATGACCATGCTGTGAATGCTGTGAAGGAGGCTTCGAAGCTGCTTTTAGAGAACAAAGTCATGGGTTGAGATCTCCTGGGGGTGGTGGATCGGAAAAGGATTCCTTGAACCCGTCCTGTTTGGCCTGAGGTCCAGAGTAGGACTTTGCAGATTTTCATGGGTCTGCTGTATCTCCTGAGCGTCTTGCTTAAATGCAAACTATGATTCAGGAGGTCTAGGGCTGGGGAGGGAACGTTCTGGCCATCTGATAAGCCCCCTGGTGATGCCAGTTCTGTTGGTCTGGAGATCACACTTTGAGTAGTCAGGATTTAAGGAATGGTTAGACATCACCTGGACAGTAGGGATGCAGGTGCAGCTCCAGGACATGTGGGGGCTAGGGCTCCCTCCTCAGGCTCGGGTCCCCAAGGCTGAGACATGACCCTCTTCCTCCCACACACAGCACATCTGACCCTGCCCTGGCCTGGGCTTCCTTAACTCTGGGACACTGTTCAAAGGAAGGGAAAATGCCAGAGCCCTTCTTACTCCAGATGCCTGACCAGGCCCCCACTCACCTGGAATAGTTTCTCTTTGTGACACCATGTGGTGGTTAGAAATGCAGGCTCCGGAGCCAGACTGCCTGGGTTTCTGTGCCACTCTGTCATTACCAGTAGCATGGACTAGAACAAGTGAACCTCCCTGTTCCTCAGTTTCTTCATCTATAAAATTGGTGGAAGTGAAGTATTAAATGAGTTACTACTTGGCACAGTTCTGGGCATATAGTGAGTCCTTGATAAATGTTGGCCTTTATTTTAAGCTAGTCTTCTCTTCTCCTTTCTTTCTACCCTCACAAACACACACAACTCCTGCTCGTTCTAATTTAGGAAGCGAGGTGGGAAAACCTGCCGGTCCCCATCCCAGTGTCACTGTGGCTCACTGTGGCTCACTGTGGCCTCCACTGCTCAAGAACTCGCTAAGGTGCTCCTGCCTCAGGGCCTCTGGGAAGGCTGCTTCCTCTCCCTGGGCCCCCCTGCCCCCAGGGAGTCCTCACTTCTCAATGCTGGCCCAAATGCCCACTTGTCAGAGAGGTCCTCCCTTAGCACCATCCATGAAAGTTGCCTCTCTGCCACGCTCTCGGTCCCCTTCCATGGTGCTGTTCTTCTTTACTGTCCTCATCACCCTCTGACACATATCTTTATTGATTTTGTCACTCTCATACTCTCCAAGTATGCAGGGATTTCTCTTTTGTTTCCTGTTGCAACTTGTCCCCCAGCCTGGCACATAGAAGGTGCTTAATAAACAATTTTTTAAATGACTAAGAGGAGGTTCCGTGTTCTAATGTAAAGTAGGATAGCATCTGGAAGGAAATTGGCATTGAATTCGTGTGGAGTGACTGAATGAACTCAGCTCTGGCCCTGGTGGGAGGCAAGTCACTTCCCTTCTCTGGTCCCGGATTTCCTTGTCTGTGGCAGGAAGGGTGTTGTCTATGATTCTTTGTTTTTTAGTTGAAGTATAATCTACACACATGTAACATTAGTTTCAGGTGTACAACACGGTGATTCCGCATCTCTAAAAACATTTTTTAACGTTCATTCATTTTTGAGGGACAGAGCATGAGCAGGGGAGGGGCAGAGAGAGACGGAGATACAGAATCTGAAGCAGGCTCCAGGCTCTGAGCTGTCAGCACCGAGCCTGACTTGGGGCTCAAACTCACAAACCATGATATCATGACTTGAGCCAAAGTCAGGTGCTTAACTGACTGAGCCATGCAGGCGCCCTTGATTCTGCATCTCTGTATGGTATGCTATGCTCACAGGTATAATTACCATGATTCTGCCTTTTTCGGGGGCTCAAGTCAGCAAGGAGACCAGTTAGGCTGAGTGAACTGGCCTCGCACGGGCGGGGCATGGGGGGCATATGAGCTGAATCGTTGGGAACATAGGCTGTGGTCAGACTAAAGGTGGCTGTGGAACGCTGGGCTTTGGCCTTCAACTTTGCCCCAGAGACACTGAGGAGCCATTGAAGGTTGTTGAGTAGGATGGTGGCCTAGTCACTGTGGGAAGACTAAGTGAGCAGGGGGGCAGGCTGGGTGGAGTCCCAGGCTGGTTACCCCAGACCTCCCTCCAGCCATTCATTGCAGCTCTTCTGCCCACCCGTGTGTTCTGTACAGGGCATGGAGGGAGAGGCTGGCCAACCCATGTCTGGGCTGGGGGCTGAACCCCACATAGGCCCCTCTTCCCTTCTCCTCGAAGGTTCCTGGAAACCCAGCTGGAGAGCTTACTCCTCCCTCGAGTTACCCCCTGTTGTGACCCTCAGGTGGCTACATTGCTGGTCTTCCTGGGAGGAGCAGCGTGCACCTGCCGGCCCCCAGGGAGTCTAGTGACCTGGGCAGGGCTGGTGGAATGGCCAAAGGCTGGGGCTGGTCGACTTCGGCTAACGTGCCTGTGGAGGGTCTGTTGGGAGTGGCCACCGTGGCCATAGTGTCCGTGCCCAGGAGAAGAATGTCCTGAGTCTCTGGGAACTCAAACCCACCATGTCCACAATGGACTCATCTCATCCCCGCACTCCCAAACCTCCTCCTTCTCCCTTGTTCCTCATCTTGCCAGGTGGCTCACCAGCTGACAGGAGTGGGCCTGACCTGCAATATCTAGGCAGCCCCCCCTCCTCCCCACAACTCCATCCATCAGTGTCTGCTTGCTGTTGTCCCTTCCTATGGCATTGACATGTTCACTCCCTGCTCCCTACCTCTGACCCTTATCATTCTTCAGGCAAAGTGACTCAACTGGCCTTCCCGTGGGTCTCCTGTCTCCAGGCTCGCCCCCATCCAACCATCCCATGATTAGTGGCAAAGCCCATTCATTAGCCATTTACTCATATCTTCAACAAGCATTTATCAAGGGGCTCCTCGGTGGCAGGAGCTGTAGCAGGAGCTGGGTGAGGGAGAAGGCCGGCAGTGGGGACACAGCGACCCAAGAGCACATGGATAATTCTATAATAACAATTGGGTTAGAAGGCTTGTGGGGAAAGGGAAGGAGACCTGAGAGGGTCTGGCAAGAGCTCTAATCTCTCAAGAGAGGGACTGAAGCAGTCCCTAAAGGGTAAACAGGCCTTACGTGGTGGCCGAATGGGGAGGTCACTTGGTGAGTGCCCATTGTCTCATGTGTGGCTCGCTCACCAGCCTCAGCCCCTGCTTGTCCTGCTCCCAGCCTGGAGATACTAAACTCACTAGCCAGTCTTTACCTAGAATGCCTTCTCTACCATCTTCCCCTGGCCACCATACTCATTCTTCAAGACTCAGACAGACCCCTCCTCCAGGAAGTCCACCCGATCCTCTCAGTATCACAGTCATACCTATGTTGTCATGTTGTTTTCCATTCAGGAATCTGCTTCCTCCCCAGGACCCTCCCTCCTCCTTGTGACCCCTCTGCTTACGCAGTGCTGGTGTGCAACAGGGATTGCTAAATGTGATTGGGCTGAACAGGCCTGAACTGAAAGACCTGCCCAGGCCACCAGAGAGTGGTCACCAGCCCAGCCTCTCAGGTTCCCGTCCGTAAGCTGACAGCGGACAGGGCACAGCCATTCTTCAGACCTGGGCTCTCCCCGTCTCTTTATCAAAACACCAGCCAGCCAGCGGCAGTCTGTGCGTGCGTGCGAGTGTGCGTGCATGTGTGTGTGTATAATCAGCAAATTCACAGAAAGCACAGTTTATCAGGATAAGATGTTTCCATGCTTTTCTGCATGAATTATACAGAGCAAGCCTGCGCTGTGCATTTTGCTATTTTTATAAGGCAGTTTTGCGGAGTTTATTTTCCTTTAGCACATTTGTCAGGATAATTACATAGGGGGCACGTGTGTGTGTGGATAACTGGAAAGTGGTTTGGGGGTGTTCCGTGCCAAAGGCAGGAGCACTGCTCTCCCTGCAGACTGGAATGAGGTCTGGGAGCCCAGGAGGACACGCTCATCCCATGACTGCGGCCCAGGCTGTCGGACCCTCGGCCTCTCTTCCATCCACCCAAATAGGCAAAGTCTGCTTGTCGGTTTGTAGCAAAGAGGCAGTTCTTCTCCTCTGCCAAAATGAGATGTGCTGATGCCCACACCGTGCCTGGCACACGGAAGTGTCAGCAAGAGATAGAGACTGTCACCAGCTTAGTCGTTATCGTCCTTAGAGTCCTTAGCATCGTGCCATTTTAATTATTATTTAGTATTAATTATTATTATCACCAATTGTATCACATAGAATCCTCTGCTTATTGTACCCATTATGCTAAAGATTTGCATCTCCCCGGGGGGGAGGGGTGGAAGGATGTGTTTTTCTTCTCTCTGTGCAATTACAACCAAATAAAGACAAGATATTAAAATGATTTCATTTATGTAGATATCTCCCTACATAAATGAGTAAAAGCAGGCAGTTCAGTTACCTAGGAATCAGGGGAGTAAGTGTTTGCACCAATAATCCGAAAGCCAAAGGTGGGGCTCTACAATCAACTCAGAAATCTCTCTGCAGTCAAGCCGGAGAACAGGAGGTGGGGCAGGTGGGACCAGGCCGAAGTATCCAAGGGTCCTTGTAAGAAAGTGGTTGAATAGATGAAAGACTCGTGTTGACTTGGACCCCAGGGATGGTAGTTTTATAAAGCTTCTTCTTGTGAATTTGAGAATCTACCTGAAAGCCTGAGTCCTGTGTTCACGTTCGTACTTAGTATTACATATGTGCTGAAGATATGGATGGACTTGGCTTTGAATCTGCTGACCTCCAGGGACTCCTTTGTGCCTCAGTTTGAAGTCAAGAAGAGGTGACACTTACCAGCCAGTTGCCCTGGATGAGCCAACAAAAGGAAGAAGAACAGTTAGCTGTTCTCAAGCGTGGACCAAGCATTAAGTGCTCTGTACACATTAACTCACTGGAGAGTCACAACTGTCCTGTGAATCAGGTTGTCTGTATTTTATGAACAAGGAAGCCAAGGTGTAGCAAGTGAAAGCAATTGCCCAAGTCCACCAACTAGAAGTGACCAAACTGAGGGTGCAGACCCAGAGTCCAGAGCCTGGCATACTGCCATGTCTCTGCCTACAGCGTCCAGACAGGCACAGAGGCGGGCTTGCACACCTCACACACAACACACACTCACATGCTCACACTCATACACCACACATACACCCTCGTGGGCACGCTTTGAGGCGGATTGAGATTCCTCTTACCATCTAAGAGTGATATTGGCATTTCTAGAACACACACAGGTCTGGTGGGAGTGGTGGTCTGGGATGAATTCAGATTCCCTCTCGGTTGAACAATTGCATTCATCTGGTCTGTCTAGGCCTCCCGTGCCTAGGGTGGGGCTCCTTGCAGTGGCCATATCTGTGAGCTCTGGTTTCCCTGATCCTGCCCGTTGTTTTTAAGGAACATGAACTTGGGCTGATCAGGCTGTGCCTTTGACTGAGTTGCCCCTCACCAGGCTGGAGATGGAGTGGGCATGGGGGCTGGTGCATCTGGACAGCCGTACAGCACCAGGAAAATAGCCCTCCATCCCGTGCCTCTCACATCACTTCCAAATTGTCCTGTTTATCCAGCAGTGGCCCAATTACAGGGCAAGAAAGCCCTGGTTACTTGGGAAGATAGCTGTGATTACGGCATGCTCTTACCAGGACAAAAGATGATATTCACCAGAGGAAAGAGGAGCCACCAGGGCCCTGGGCACCCACCTGCTGTTTTCTGGATGGCAGGGGAGGGGCAGGGATGTGAGGAGACCACTCCCAGCCTTCTCTCATTACCCCGGGGTCTGTCTGGCCGGTCCATGCCACCAGCTCTCAGGACAAGCCAGGGGAGCCTTGACCTTGGAACCCACTCCCCCTCCTCACTCGGCCCTTTGGTGGTGATGTTGCCAATTTTCCGTCACCACAGGAGGATTTCCGCAACCTGTCTGGTCCCAGCCAGCTCCCCACACACACAGGGCCACATGGCTCAGAATAAAAATTCATCTTCATAGCTGCCTTCAGATGCACATAATCAAGGGTAAATCTGCCTCTAAAAAAATCAGAACACGCGTCATCAACATCAGAGCCAAACAGAAAAGGATTGGGTGATTTGCATTCCTCCACTGACAGGCTGAACGAAAGCTGTCTACGTTTCTTAGGACAGGGGCCCCTTAGCTTCAGGTGGTCAGGGCTGCTACCTCCTGTCCTACGGGGGAGGGCAGTAAGGAAGGCTCACACCCCGTTATGGCCCATCTTTCTGTTCTCCCTCTCTCCCCACTGAATGGTGAACTACACTGGACAAGGCATTTGAACTCCTGTGACTTAGTTTCCCCATCTGTAAAGTAGGAATGACTCTATAGGATTGTCATGACAATGGATGAAACTAACCAAGTGCTGGTTGTGAAGTGTCTTACACACAGTCGGAACCCACCAGATTCCACCTTGGTTCCCTTTCCTAAGAGCATCTTAGACAAGTATGGGCTTGAATACCAAGGCGGGGAGGGGGAGGCGCTTGGCAGTAGGTATCCTGAGGGGATTCAGAATTAAGAATTGTCTGCCTTATCTCTATGTCCTTATTAGAGAGGGCATCAGCCTTGTGGCTTCAAGCCCTGCATTGGGCTCTGTGCTGACAGCTCAGAGCCTGGAGCCTGCTTCGAATTCTGTGTCTCCCTCTCTCTGTCCCTCCCCTGCTTACACTGTCTCTCTCAATGATAAGGAAGAAAGAAAGAAAGGAGAGAAAAGAAAAGGGAAGGAAAGGAAAGGAAAGGAAAGAAAAGAAAAGAAAAGAGAAGAGAAAAGGAAAGAAAGGAAAAATTCGAGAGTGCACCAGCCTAATCCCCACTCTACAGAGAGGGTAGATGGAGGCCTAAGTTGGAAAAACACATTCTTGGCATGAGGCTAAGCCAAGGACAGTTGACAGCTAGACTGTCCTGGACTTTTCCAAACATTCACCTCTGTACCCTCACTTGAAAAAAGTAAGTGGGAGAAGAAAAGAAGAAAGGAAGGAGGAGGGGGAGAGAACGGGAGGGGGTGGCCAAATGCCCCAGGCCACCTCGGTTCTTGCCTTGGCAGCAAAGGCCTGCTTCTATCACAGGGCTATTGCTGCCTCTTCCTGAGGGCCCCCAGGTTGGAGGCAGGGGCCTGCCAGCACGGTGTGCCTTGATGGCTTGCTCACACAGGGGCAGGCTTTTCTCGTCCATTGGATGTGGCATTTCCATGGCTACAGCCTGGCTCTGGGAGGAAATGTCCCAGCAGCCGCACAGGTGGGTTCAGCTCCAAAGGGACCCCTGGGTGGAGCTGAAGTCTGCTCCAGGTGTGCTCAGAAGACTTTCTCAACACTGACCCTGCAACCTTGAAGTCTCACTGTGCACATCTGACAATACTGAGAACACAGCTGACCTTGGTCAGCACCTGCTGTGACACAGGAGCTCCCAAGTTTCCTTCACCATCCTGCAGATCCCGCTATCGCCGCCCCCAGCCCCACCCCCGTCTGTAGAGGAGGAAACGGGGCCTTGAAGGGGTTAAGTGTCTTACTGAGGTCACACGGCTGGCGTGTTGGCCAAGCGTGTGTAACTAAGTAGACCCTGGGGGTCTCCCTGTGGACCTGGGCTAGCAGTTAGGGTGAGCTGTGGCTTCTAGGGAGAAGACCCCTAACCCTGGAATCCAAACCCCAGCCCAGCCATGTAGCTGAGCAGTGCTCCTGCCCTGTGGACCTGCTGACCCATGTGGAACATGGGCACTAAAATGAAGCCTGCTCCACTTGGCTTGGAGACCACACCGCCCAGTCCCTGCCACCTACCTGCCAGTGGTATAGGTGAGGGGAAAGGGCCTGACCTTGTTTTACTGGGAACCACACAATGAAGGGCCTGGCTGCCATGGCGCCCCCTTTCCCAGGGTCTTCAGGAGGGTCAAGGTCAAGCGCTGCCGTAGTGGGATGGATACAGGAGGAGTCTTCCTCTCCCCGACTGTTTCCATCAGTGCACATTGTGTAGGGCCCCATGCTTGTAGCGCAGGCCCTGGGTAAGGGAAGGCTGGGGAGAGGGTTTTTGGGATTTTTAATGTTTATTTATTTTTGAGAGAGAGAGACAGAGCACAAGCAGGGGAGGGGCAGAGAGAGAGAGGGAGACGCAGAATCTGAGCTGTCAGCACAGAGCCTAACACGGAGCTCGAACTCAGAAAGGTTGACACTGTGACCTGAGCTGAGGTCAGATGCTTCACCAACTGAGCCACCAAGGTGCCCTGGGGAGAGTTTTTAAAGTGCTTGGCAGCACCAATCGATCAGATGCTTTAATCCAAATTAGCTAAGTACTTTTTTTGTTACAACTGGTAAATTCAGATTAATACAGGCTAGACTACAGAAGGGAATATGGAGGGAATGTCTAGTAAAAGTCACTAAAGTTCTGTGGGTATAATCATCGAATGCTTCCTGGGGGAGGAGATGAAAAAAGCTGGATCAGGAACACCCATCATCTTCAGAAGGTGAACCTTGGCCTCCCTGCCTCCTTTCCCATACACATGCCACTCTCGACTTGGTGCTGCTTCTTAGGGGCCTCTTGAGCCCCCACCTTCAGAGGCTTCTCAGAGCAGCCCCAGACACAACATGAGAGTGTGTGTGCTCTTCTGCCAGGATTCAGAGCTCCTGCCGCTGCTCCCTGCGGCTCTAACAGGAAGCTCACAGGGAGCCCTAGGACGAAGCTGTCTTCTCAGCTCAGCCCCTACCTGTCTCCCTTTACGAACCAGCGTTTAGTGAGTACTCCCTAAGCTGCTTGCGCTGTGCTGAGAGGCCCCTGGGCCTCGCGTGCCTCACCGGGAGACTGGTGCATCATGGGTGTTCCACACGTGCTCACGACAAAAGTGCCCCAGCCAGAGGTGGCTGGCCTGGATGGGAGCCCAATGTCAGGACGGGGACCCAGAGCAGCCCTTTACACCACACGCCGCCCCGTCACGCCACAGGCCATCCATGTGCGAACTTTTAGCCAGACATGCCATTCCCAGCAGGGCCCTCCCCCGGGGCCGGCTTCTGGGTGGGGGAAAGGAGCCGTCAGTGCAGAGTCCCTACAAAACCAGGAGACAGACATGCGACGACATGGGTGAACTTGGAAGACTTTGTGGCCGAGTGACATGGGCTAGGCACAGGAAACCAAGTACATTTTTCCACTTGCATGAGATACTTAGAGTTCTCAAATTCAGAGATGGAAGACAGAATGGTGGTGAGTTAGTGTGGAACGGGCTGAGATTCAGTCTTCCTAAGAGGAGAAAGGTCCCGGAGGCAGACGGTGGTAACAGCTCTTCAACCGTGTCAATGGACTCAGTGCCATAGATCGGGACACTTTAAAATGGCTAAGGTGGTAAAAACAAGAACAAAAAACAAAAAACAAAAAACAACCAGCCAATCCGAGAGACTAAGCCCTAAGCACAAGCGAAGAGGTGGCACAGGTCAGGAGCTGGTCCACGTGGTAGGCACAAGAATGGCCCCAGAGATGTCCACACCCCATTCCCCAGAGCCTGTGGATAGGCTGCAGAGGGGATTAAGGTAGCAGATGGGAATCACAGTTGCTAATCAGCTGCCCTTAAGAAAGGGACACTATCCAGGGCACCTGGGTGGCTTACTCGTGTAAGCTTCTGACCGGCTCAGGGCATGATCTCACAGTTCTTGGGTTCAAGCCCCACTGTAGAGCTCTGTGCTGACAACTCGGAGCCTGGGCCCTGCTTCGGATTCTGTGTTTCCCTCTCTCTCTGCCTTTCCCCTGCTAATGCTCTGTCTCTGTCTCTCTGTGTGTCTTAAAAAATAAATAATTTTTTAAAAAAGAAAGGGAGAGTATCTGGGGTTATCCAGGTGGCCCAGGAGAGTCACAAGCATCCTTAGACGTGGGAGAGGGAGGCATGAAAGGGCAGAGGGATGCATGGGAGGGGAATTTGATGTGCTGTTGCCGCCTTTGAAGATGGAGGAAGGGACTGTGAGTCGACACTTTTAGCCCACTGAGACCCATTCCAGACCATACCTCCAGAACTGTGAGATGATACGGGGGTGTTTCAGCCACTATGTGTGCAGTAACTGGTTACGGTGACAATAGGAGACTGATATGGTCCCTGAGCAGGGGCATTCAGAACGCCGTGATTCCTGACGCCATGGCAAACCTCCCGCAGGAAGTCTTGTGTCGGGCTGGCCTATTCCCGATCCTTGAGAGGTGTCCTAGGGGGATGAAGAGAGCCCTCATGCTGTGGGACAGATGAGTCACTGCAACTGCCCCTAACCAGGAAGCTCTAAAATAATGGTAATCACAAGGTTGCCATTGATAGTCGCAAGCTCTGACACGATACCACGCACCAAGAACTGTCCTAAGCCCTCATTCTGTACTAACTCATAAACTCCTCCTCATCCCTGTGTGAGGTAGTTTCTGTTGAATTCAACTTTTCCGATAAGAAAACTGAAGCCCAGAGAGGGTAAGTAACTCGTTCAAAGTCACACAGCCTGTAAGTGGTCTAGCTGGAATTTGAACCCTGGCTCTAGAATCTTTGCCTTCAGCTGTTACACTATGAAAATAATAGGCTGTTCTTTCTGTGGTGACCAGTCCTGGAGGAGGAAAGAGTCTGCCTTCAGGAAGAATTCTGTGTAGTTTCAGGGGATGGCAATGGTGGGGTTGGTCCCTCTGCTGTTTTCACTTGTTTCTTTCACCTGTGAGACATTGCCAAGGCTCTAAGAGTCAAAGCTCTAAGAAAAGGTACCCTCAGAGAAATGTCCCTCCCTACTCACCTCTGCTCCCTGTTCTCATCCCCCTCTTTTCACCCCTTTCCCACCTCCCTCTTGTAGGTAACCAGCCTCTTAAGTGTCTGGTGTATCCCTCCTGTATTCCTTTTGCACAAGTGAGCGAGGTATCTGCATGCTTTTCTTTTCTTTCTTTCTTAAGTGATGGGCGGTGTGCTGTAGGCACTCTTCTGCACTTGGCATTTTAAGAAGCACTATCTCAACTACTTAACAGGACGCTCAGGAGGAGCTTGAAAGAAAGCTCAGTGACGAAGCGCTGGGCCCAGCTTCCTTGACCACAAAGGTGGGAGCGGGGGTGGGTCTCGCACGAAGAGCCCTGCTCACCGTAATACACTCATGCTCCGGTTTCAGACAAAATGGCCTGGGAGCCTCGTGACATTTCTGTACCACAGAGCTGAGCTGCCTGGGTGTGTGTCCCCAGGGGTCCCCTTCCTGACATGTCCAGTTTGCCACAGCCGAGCCTCTCTCTAGCTTGGCCATCCTTATAAGGAAGAGACCAGAATCCGTGTGTTGCTGGGGGAGAAACTGAGGCTGCAGGGATTTTTAAGCCATTTACTCAATCATATGATGAGTCAGCACAGAGTCAAGGCAAGACCCCACTTTTCTGTGTTGCACTCAGGTGTAGTCAGGTGCTGTATGGAGAACTGAGGACCAGAGGCAGACAGGTGCAGACCACTGAGGGACACGGTGGGCAGGAGCTGGAAGCCCCTCACCCCGGTCTAGGTGCTGGCTGGGTTCTTGGCTTATTTGCTCAGACACGGATTCAGTCACCCATCCGCCCAGAATTCACCGAGCAGCACCCAGACAGAGCTTGCCTGTCGCACAGATGAAGAGCGCCGGTTTATGTATCATGTTTAACAGTGAAGTCCCTGGCCCCCTGGGTGCGTTTGGGTTCAGCAGTTAATGGAGTCAGAGAGTGATGTGACCGCCCTTTGGGGTCCCCTCCAGCCCCAGGGTTCATTGACTACCGACATAGGGATCTTTCCTGTTCGTTGTCACCTCTTTCGTTTTCAAGCCAGTTTGCTATGAATCCCAAACCCAGGCCTGACACAACTTGCTGTTTAAAGAAACAAAACCCCCCAAAACACAGTGAATTGCATCAAATCACCTCCCTTTGTCCCGCATTCCGGCAGCTTTTCTCAATCTGCCTACCTAATTAGCTTCTTCTCCTAACCCAAAATATGATTAAATCTATATTAAAAATATCTATGCAGAGTAGGATCAGACACACCTGAGCATTTTCTAAATTTAGCAAAGGACAATAGGCCCTGGGTTACTTTAATTGGGTGCGGGATTGCTGCAGGAATACATTTTCATTTGGATTTCCAGAGCATTCCTCTCTGTCTCCTGCCTTTAAATTGCGTAGCAGAGGAAGGGGGAGCATACTGGGGCCCGTTCATAACTGGCCTCCCTCCCAACTTATCTCAGAGCTGAATGAACAAGGCCAGGCTGGTGGAGGAGGGGACAGGCGAGGAAGTGTTCATCTGTTCATGTTCGTCCGCTCTGGCTCCGCGGGGCTGGGAGCTCGGCTCTGACGGGGAGCAGCACCAGCAGGATGGGCCCAGCCCTGTGGGGGGGAGGCAGCCGGGGACACCAGCAGCACCTTCCTCACCACACAGCTCTCCAGGGAGTCCCCGCAGTTCCCTCTGCTTTCCTGAGCTTGTGGGAGGAGGTGCTTCCTCAAAGCGGACACAGAGCCCTGTAGTTCTGGACAGGCCCAGGACAGCTAGGAAGGAATGAGCATCTCCCAGGCACTAGTCAGTCCCTTGCTGTGAGATGGAGTAGTGCCACTCTTGTCATAATAATGCCGCCCCACCCCCTGGCCCTGGGAGGTACCAAAGCCGGCTTCTTACAAAGGGCTTGAATGACTTCCCTGATTGTACCTATCACCCTTCTGCACCAAAGAAGAAAGAGGCCTGGGTGTCCCAGCACCTGGAAACCACTGGATGCATTTTGTTTGGCTCAGTGGAGAGCGGGTTACCGACCTGGGGTGGAGGCGCTACCCGCCTAGAACCCAGGAGGCCTGACTGCTCAGACACCAGAAGTGGGCAAGGTCCTGGGGTGGGGGGAGGGGCTGGCAGGCTGGCATGAGGATGCCATCGGGTTCTCCACTCGCTGCAGGAATTCTTACACCAGGTGCTTGCAACTGATTTTCAATTTGCAAAGCAAAACAAATTTGCATGAATCTGGAAAAATCCACAGGAAAGACTTGCGATTTTCATGCAGCTGCTGGAGCTGGAGCCGTTCAGAATGCAAGTTTACAGGAGGCTCTGTTCACCCCGATGCCTTCACAGGCTTGTTATCTCTCCTTGGAAACAGCCACGTCTGCCGAGCAGAGGTTTCCGCCTCTGGTCCCAGGCGACGCTGTCTTCCCCCACCCTGCACACTGGAAGGCAGGGGCAGTGGCTAGAGGTAGGATGGGCTCTCACACCCCACCTCCCACCTCCCACAGTGACATGACTGCTGGAAGGAGCTGTTACAGGGAGCGTTATGAAGTCCCCTTGGGGCTGCCCTGAAGCCCTGGGGCCAGGACACCCAGGGGCACCTGTAAACTAGACTCAGGTCTTGTTCTGATGGCCCTGACATTCCCAGCTGGCCCTGCCCTGTGCCCGCTTTGCCTTGGGGCTCCTGCTCTGTGTCTGCATATCAAGCTCAGGGAATGAGAACTCATCTTACCTCAAATGGACTTACACCAAGGTGGTCAGGGTGATAGATTTGTCCCCAGACCAATTGTACGGTGCCTTCCAAGGTCATAAAGGAGGGGGCTCCCCAGCTTGGTCCCCTGCCTTGGTGGGGCTTCCCTCCTGCCACTCCCCCCTGAGGCAGAGCATTGGGCACTGACTGTCCACGTTTCCTGTGCAAAGGAGAGAGGGCACTGGGGTGTGGGGTAGGGTTCTCGGAGATCTTTAAGAGTAAGGGGGTCTCAGCCAGCTAAGGCTCTGGGGGAGCAGGGGAGCCCCATCCCAGGGCCCACTGCCCTTCCTGTGCACCGTGACCCCACCCACTCTGGGCCATTCATTTAATAAGTATTTGTTGCACGCCTGTGTGATGGGTGCTATCCTAGTCAAGTGGCGACATGGCAGTGAATAAAGTAGGATGAAACCCCTCCCCTCGTGGAGCTGACATTCAAGTGGGAGTTGATGACATAGAGATACATAAGCAAGAAAGGAAAAAAAAGAACCTGTGAGGGGGGGAGTGTGGTGTTAGGAGACGGAAGTGGAGTGAGAGGTGAGCGGTGACAGAGGCCTGGCAGTTTTGCTCAGGCAGCAGCAGGGAAGACCCCTCGAGAGATGTGCAGAGATCACAGGAGGCAAGGAAGTAAGCCAGGCAGGCGTCTGGGTGCCTAGTCCAGTGCCTGGCATACAGTCAGGGCCCGGTGAATGTTGTATGCGTGTGTGGATGGATGGATGGATGGAGGGAGGGAGGGAAGTGGGAGAGAGGGCAGGGAGGAAAGAGAGAGAGAAATGAATATAGGCACACTGCCATTCACATTTCATCCTGGAAAGCCCGGCCCAGTGGGCACTCTCTCCCTCTGCGTGGCTGGGAAGTGGTGACTCTACCCTTTCAGCCCTGCCACCCAGAATGACCCTGGCTATCAGCCACGTTCCCTGTGCTCAGTACTTCAATGGCTTGCGGCCAGAAGAGGGAGGCAAGCCCAGTCAGGGACGGAGTCCCAAAGTGGATGGTAAAGTGATGTGTCCTTCACCTGTGGGTGGGAATGCCCAGGTCTGGAGGCAAGACCCAGGATGAGAGGATTGGGCTGGCTCCTGCAGAGAGAGGGAGGGAGGGGTTCCCTGCCCCAGCTTCCCAGCCTCCTGAGCCTGGCGGTTTCTCACAATCCTGCGTGGAGGGTGGCCCAACTTGTTGGTCCGCCATGATGCCTGAGGAGGGGACAGTCCTGGGAGGTGTTGGTAACTGACTGCGGGAAATGGCAAGGGTCCTGCTGGCCAAGTTCAGAAGTCAGAAGGCCCAAGAGATGAGGAGTATTGTTTTGGAACAGGGAACGTTCTAAGCTTCCAGAATGCTATTTCCTTGCTCCTCTTGCCTGCCTGTTGGTAATTCTGACATCAGGCAAGAAGAGTCCTCCTGGTCTGTGGAGTCTTCTTAGAATCTAGCCTGGCCCTTGAAGCGCCCATAACTGCCCAAAGCTCTGGAATAGGACAGAAGCTAGCTTTAGAGCCACTTTGAATCTTTGGGCTCAAAACATGAGGTGTTTGGTTTTGGCTGCCTCGTGAAGAAAAAGAAATGTGAGGCTAGACTGGCAGGCAGCAGATTCATGTTAAGAAACTTTCTGTTGTGTCTTGACCTAAGAGAGCAGGCTCTGGAATCAGAGCCCCTGGCCATGGATCTATGCACTGACATCCCCAGCTGTGTGACTTTGGGTGCGTCACTTACCGTCTCTGGGCCGCAGAATCCCTGGCTGGAAAAGGGGGAGATGATGATAGTTTCCACCCCATGCGAGGACTGTGAGGATTGAATAGGCAAGGAGCTGTAAAGGGCCCAGAGTAAGTACTGTTGGACGCCTCATGAGGGAAGGTGAATGGAGTGAAGGGGGATGCATGTTTAGAAAAAAGAGGGCTGGAAAGGAAGAAAAAGACCAGGCATCTTCCAGAGGGAGCGCCTCTTGTGAGTGATGGGCCTGAGTCCAGAGATGCTGATTCTGTTCCCAGGGCGGCTTCCTGCTGGAGCAGCAGAGGGAGGACCCAGTGCTGGGCCCTTGTCTACCCTGGCTGGGCAGGCCACCTCCCTATTCCTGCCTCAGTTTCCTTTTCAGGAGAATGAGGTGGTTGGACTGCAGGGCCTCCCAGTCACTCCCAAGGCTCCCCTTGTGCCTCTCCGTGGGCAGGCACCTCTGAGGCAGTGAAGAGGTCAGCTCTGACCTCACACATCTGCACTTGAACCCCAGAACGATCGTTCCCACCTCCGTGAGCCTGGACGTCTTACTTGCTTTCGCTGTAATGCTAAGGAGGCCTTGACGTTTAAAGGATACAACGTATATGCCACGCTTAACAGCATCTGGTGTCCATCCATAATTGCTCAATGAATTGTAGTGATTATGTCTCCTCCTACTGCTACTCTTACCCGGCATCCCAGGACAGTGTGACCCACTCTAAGGTCCCTGCTCCTGCCCCTAGCTCAGCTCAGAAAACTCTTGTGCCATGGGAACCACAAAGCATCCATGGGAACCACAAAGCATAGAGAATCATCACACACAAACCATTTGGTACTGAAGCTAAGTAAAATTCACTGCAGAGTTACCCTGATACATTCTTAATGGTATGCATAATTGTTTCTGAGCTGCACAATAATTAGACATAAATGGTAAGCTAGGCATGTAAATGAAAATAATTAGTATATGTAATAATTAGGCAAAGAAGGCATTTTTGTGATCGGCTGGGAGGAGGGAGGACACGGGACTGTGGAAGAGGACCGGCAGAGGGGGACGGATGCCTGGGCCCCGTCCTGTTCTCCCACAAGAGAGGGCTGGCCCTTCTGCCAGGTCTCATTAGGGCTGGATGCCATCGGCCACCAGGTCCCAGGTTCCAGGGCTGGGTCCTGACAAACCACTTAGCCAGGCACTCTTTGAACACGAGGCTCGTGACTAGAGAAGAGAGAACACAGCCAACGGCCCCTGGAAGTCTCGGCATGCCCCGGGGGGAGGGGACCCTTCCTCTCCTGGGATTGTCAGCTCCTGAAACAGTGACTGAGGCATGGAAGCCCTCAACGCCTGTCTGGTGAATGAATGGGTGCATGCTCAGAAACGCCTCTGGGTGAGACGTTTGTAACTTAGGAGCAGTGGGAAGATAGAGGAAAATTTGGGGTGGGGGTGGGGGGGAAGCACGGAGGAAGCTGGCGGGGAGCATGGCACACTCTCGACAAGCCCTAAACAATGCGGCCAGGACTGTCCGTTTTGCAATCAGTCTGCTTGCGCTCAATTTCCTGTGCAATTAGCTGTCCTGTGCCTCAGTTTTGGGCCCTGTGAGTTGGAGACAGACCGTGATAAGGATTAGTGAGTTAATATGGTTAATACATGGAGAGTGCTTAGCCCAGTGCGAGGTGCACTGTCATGCGAAATAAAGCCACTTATTAGCCATTTTTATGACCCCTTCTGTAAAGTCCCTGTGCCTTGTGAAGCCTAGTTTACTTACTTCTCTGCAGTGTAGCAGCAGAGAGGGGGACAGAGGGGCAGGAGCTGTAGGAGACAGTTCTGACTTGAGGAGCCCTTGGTGGGGGGGAGGCCGGGCTTCAGGGGCTCAGGAGATAGGACAGGCAAGGTCCCTGACAACATAGTGGGGGTGTGGGAGATGGTTAATAAACGTAAATAAAACATACAGTAGTTCAGTTAGTGCTAAATGCTGTGGAGACCAAGGTGGACAGGCGGCAATATAGAAAGCCCAAGGGGGCGTGGGAGTGGGGGAACTCCATTGGCCCAGAGACAGTTGGAAGGTCACAGACTTTTTGTATCTAAATGTGTGTGTGTGTGTGTGTGTGTGTGTGTGTGTGTGCACACGCACGCGCGTGGATACTTACTTTGTGGCTTTTCCGGTATGAAGTTTTAAATCCCAGGCCAGCTGGAAGGAAGCCTCCCTCTCCCCACTGCCTAGCCCAGGTTTGCTTGGGGAATGCATCATGCTATCCAGGTTTTACAGACAGAAGATAGTGAAATGACCCACCCAAGGTCACACAGCTAATAATCCACTAATTATTGGGCAGCTCACCTCTGTAAAGCCAAGAAAATATATTTGTAGATGCTCATGGCTGTCATGTGGTTGTTGTTTACCAGAGAAAGACCCTGTGCTCATACGTGGTCCTATTTTTACCTCTTCTAAGGGAAGTATTTATCCCAGTTTGTCAGTGAAAAAACTGAGGCCCAGAGAGATTAAGTGACGGTCCCAAGGTTACACAGGTCTGCTTGTGTCTGACTCTAGAGCCTGTCCTGTGAACCGAGAGGGATGCCAAGTGAGAAGACGCCCCTGTGGGGTTTCCAGAGCTGAGTGAGGAATGTGAGAGTAAGGGAGAGGGTAAGAGTGCAGGCTCTAAGTTCATATTCCTAGGGTTTAAGTCCTGGCCTGGCCATTTCCTAGCCGAGTGACCTTGAGCAAGCCTCATGACCTCTCAGTGCCTGGTCAGTACAGTGGGGATAGTAATGGTAATGCCTTGTGGGCATTAAGTGAGTTAACGCATGTCAGCCATTAGCATAGCCATCTGACCAGCCCAGGGGAGTGCCAGAGTGAGCTCAGGCAAGGCAAGTGTGGCCTGGCTGGGGTTTTCTCGAATGGGGACCCCCTACGCAGGCTGGACACCGAGCTGACTGGCAGCACCCCACACTGGATCGAGGGGTTCTCTTGCCTCTCCCTCTATGAACAATGGTGTGACTTAGACCCCTGGCTTGAAGTGTGATGCTATGAAGGCCCATATGACCTCAGCCCCTAGAGAAACCTGTAAACGTGGCCAGGGCAGAGACCTGTTTGCGGCTGGTCTAGTTCAGCTCGTCTCAGTATCCGGCATGATGTGAGGACACATTCTGGGGTTGCTGAATGCCAGTGCCAGGGGAGGGGACGCACACAGCCTCTCCCTGAGAGCAGGGAGCGAGGCCGTCTGGCCCCTTCCTTGCTCTGCCCAGTTCCCCACCAGTCAGCTGACCGCAGAGGTCAATAGGGCATTTGATGTCCGAAGGTCCAAGGCATCAGCTGACACCTGTCCAGCCTCACGCTGGTCGCTGGACACACCGGATGGCCCAAACGTGCAGACAAGCAGTGAAGACGGCTCTCTGCCTCAGAAGCGCTCACTTACCGAGCGCATCTACACACGGGGTCAGGCTCCTGCCCCAAGTAGGAGACAGCGGTCAGGAAGGAGGATGCCCGGTCCCTCTCAGGATCATAGCCAGAAGCAATATGTTTTCCCCTCCAGGGAAATTAAAGAATCAGGTGCAAGGGAGTCCGTGTCTGGAGGGAAGACAGGTCGGGCTGTTATTTCTCAAGTGCCTCATGTCCCGAAATAGCCCAGAGCCGCGGCAGCCCTGACTTCGCTCTCTGCCCAAAGCAAGTTGGTCCGCGGGCGGTCTTGTCCTCGTCCTTCGTGCCGCCAAAACCCTCCTGGGGAGGCACTTTCTAAGTACAAGGGGACATTGGCCGCCCCGCTGGGATGGCTGTGCCACTGGACAGCCCCGGAGCCGGGCCTCCAGCTCGTACCTGGGTCTCCTCTGCACATTAGCAGCCAGGGGGAGAAAAACTCCTGCGCCCGAAGTGGGAGCTGGAAATGTTTTTGGATGATGCCGGCAGGCTGATTGAATGCCAGCCTCCGCCTCTCTTCATGGAGCATTCCGCAGGGCCTGCTCTTCCCCAGAATCTTCCATGCTTCCTCCACGCAGCGTTGATCGCTTTATCAGAGCACTAAGTGGCACGCTAGTGTAATTCTTTGTTTATATGTCCATGACGTTCTCTTGTGGGCTGTCGGCCCTTCGGAGGCAGGGTGCTCACGCCACTCACCTTTGTGTCTTCGATCCCATGCTCAGTGCCTGGCCTGCAGGTGCTTGGTGGATGCTGTGGACGGAATGTGAATGAAGGGAGGCAGGGAGGCACAATGCAGAGCCGCTCTTGGCAGTGCCCATCTCGTGTGACTGCTTGTGGGCAAGGGGAAGCCTGTAAAGGGCTCTGCTGGGGGTCCTTGCCCAAAGCCACATCCCTTGCCTGGGGGACAGCTCGTGAATTCCTTCGTGGTTTGCAATCCCAAGCCCTGCGCACCTGCGCGGCCACGCCCTCGGGCCAGTGGTGCTCACAGCTGCCCTCTGCCCACCCCACTGCCTTCACGCAGGGGAGGAGCAGGAGGAGGGGCCATTCACCTACCTCCCCTCTGCTGAAGAGCTTAGGGCTTCCAAGGCAGTAAGAAGGCCTCTGCTGATTTTTCATTGACACAGGAATGTGTGCTGCCTCCTTGGCTGGAGGCATAGAAATACATTTCCAAGATGTTGACCCGGGTGTTAGCATGCCGGAGATGAGAATCTCGGATGTGAAAGAAAAGGTCTCACACACACACACACACACACACACACACACACACACACACGACGGCATGTCGAGATCCGGGCCTGGAAACATCAGTGGAAGGGCCACCTGAAGGTCCTTGGGGAACCAGAGGAAGTAATTGTGGGGAATGTGGAGCCCAGGAAGAAGGAAGAACATGGGGTGGTGTAGGGGCTCGTCTCAGCTTTCCAGACTCAGCCCTGTGCTGTGGAATCAGATGGCAATGACCGGCTGGACCAGGGAAGCAGGCAGGAAGCCACCTTAGTGGGCGTGTTCGGCGCTGTCTAGCTTTGTGCATTTATATCTGCCCCAGAGAGCCCGCCCTCTCTGCTCCATCATATGGGTTCTCAAAAATGCATCTGAGCCAGGGGTCCAAAGAGTGCTGGAGAACGCGCCAGGGAAAGGTGGAGCTGTGGGGCTTTCGTGGCCGTGCATTCCATTTTAGCAGCGGGGAAATGGAGGTGGAGAGGTTAGGTGACCTGTGTGTGGCCACCCAGCAGTGAGGGCAGGGCCAGCCCAGGACCAGGCCCGTTGCCTCATGTCCGGTATCTGTTCAGAGCCCTCGGGGATGATCACACCTGAGTGCCTTCGTGTGCCCAGCCCAGCCCCAGATATAAGCCTTGAGGGTAAGGTCTTGCCTCTGTTCTCTTACAGAGGAGACACTCAGCAGACATTGATTGATGCCTTACATTGCTACCTCTTCGAATCCTTGCAATGATCATATAAAATAGGGACTGCTCTTCTATTGATGAGGAAATTGTGACTCAGAGAGATCAAGGTACTCACCTCAAGTCACACAGCTACCAATTGCTGGTAATGGAACTTACATACAGATCTGACCTCACAGCCAAAGGGGTCTATCTAGCACAGTTTCAGCATGCTTCCTATAAGTTGGGTACTGATCCAAGCCCTTACATGCTCTAAATTAATTCTTCCCACAACCTACGAGATAAATGCTATTATTATCCCATATAAAGGCGCAGAGAGCCTAAGAATCTTTCCCAAAGTCACACGGTAAGGAGCAGAGCTTGGATTCAAGCCTCGATTTTCTGACTCAGAAGACTCCTAATACTGTGTGACATGCACTCAGTAAACATTTGTTGAGTGAATAGAACAGGAGTAAGTGCTGTGTGTCACAAGAATCCCTTCTCTGCCAACCATGACCACATCACCTCTGCTCAAAACACAAACTGAAAACCACTTACAAGAATCTCGATTTTACCTTGAGTTCAAGGCAGAGGCTCAAGGCAGTTCCTCCTGCCGTATCCCTTCCTTGCCTCCTGCCACTGCCACCCTTCTCATTAATTAAAGATGCTGCCCGTGGCCATGGGTTCTTAATGGCATTGCCTCCTCTGTGTTCGTCTTGGACAAATCAGGACTGCCCGGAAGCACTCCTGGACTTCAAGGCAGCAAACAGGTGGAGGAAACATGTCTGCAGAGTGAGTTTTTCAGCTGCCTTGCGGAAAAGAACACCAGGGCTGCTGCAGTAACTTAAAGAATTTTTTAAAATAATTGCTTACCCACAAGCGCCTTCCCTCTGTCATCTCCGCCATAATGCCTTATATTTAAGCACCCACATTATCTCCCCAGGAGCCCGGAGCCCTGGTTTATCCTGTTGCTCTTCCTAACAGCTCTGGGAGAGGCGACGCCAGGTTGCCTTCTCAGCTCTAATGCAAGAAGGAAAAGTCAGTTCTGAAAATAAGCAGTGACTGCTTCCTGTCCAAGGCCTGGGACAAATCAGGGGGTTGATGGTGCCGTGGGGGAAAGCATAACTGGGAACAGCTGGGAGACTTGCACGCTGAACCTTGGCTCTGCCATTATTATTAACTAGCTGTGTTACCTTGGGCAAGCCACTCACCCTCTCTGTGCCTCGGAAAAATGAGAGGTTAGGATGAAGATGATTTCCGCATTAAGATGCGGCAGACGAATGTGCTTAGGAGCCCTTTATTCAGAAGCTAGGGCTTGAATTCTAACTGTCCTGTCTCCTACCTATGTGGCCTTGGACAGTATTCTATATATATACCTCACTCACCAAAGCTCGAGTTCAAAGCAGTGAAACAGAGAAGGAATTTAATGCAGGAAATTAGTGACCAGGCAATGAAGAACGAGAAGCCAGATTGGGGGTGAAGAGGTAACCAGGCATTATTAGCAGAATGCCACTGCTCCTGGAGGGAGGAGGGAAGCTGCATTATGGGAACCCGCCCATTGGCATCACTTCCTTTGCAGAAGGTGGAATTGTGATGGCTTGTCTGGAGGGAACCAACACACGGCAGAGAAGAGAGAAGTACTCTGGCTTCTCACTTCCTCCCCGCCTCCAGTCTTCTGCCGGTGCCTCCCATTGGCTGAATCCAGCTGGAGGCCAGTTGGTGCAGGAACCCGGGAAACGTAGCACCCGGGTCTGAGATCTAAGAGGTACAAGACCAGCACGGTCTCTTTGCCCAAGGGTCTTCATCTGTAAAATGGGATGATGACATTGCCTGCCCCACGGTGGTGTTGAGAGGATTATATGAGATAATGCAGGCAAAGTCTTGGCCTAATGCCAACATTAATGCCGATCGATGAGAACTCTTAATTCTTAATATCTTCTCATTCTTTCCTTTGTTATTGACCAGGTATGTCTGAATGTGGGGAGTCCTGTCTTGGGGAGTACAGGTAGAGATGGTGTTCTCAGGACCTAGTGAGAAGGGATCTGTCATTCATTCAACAAACAAGTAATGCCTACTGAATAACAGACAACTGTGCTACCTCCAAAGGGCTCAGAGATGCAGAGTATGTGACCTAGGCAGACTGCAGATGAAATGGTAGCATTTGCATTTAAAATTATTTGCCAGATTGAAGGTTTTTTCCAAAGAGACCCAGACCAGAGCTCCTATTTTTCCCACCTCCCCGACTTACCCTTCTCTTCATTTCTCTCGTAAAGGCCACACAACCCTTAATTTCTACGCCTTATCTTGACCTTGGCTTCGTGAGCTCTGAGTATCAGGGGTGATTTGGACCTGAGCTGTTCAAGTATCTTACTTCTTTCACATACAGGTCATTCTGTGTGTCCCTTAGCGATGCAGTTTCCACCCTTCCGGGCCCGCTCTGTGCCCTGGACTACATACCCAATGCTGTCTTGCCAGCAGGCATCCAGTTGAGGCACCGGCAGGGGACCTGCAGGTGACAAAAAGAGAGGCTGGGGTATTTCCTCCCCACTTCCCCACTGCCGTGGGCACCATTCCGTGATTAGCGCTCCAGCCAGGCAGTGCCTGTTCCCTCACTCAGGCCCTTGGTGTCCCCACCCCTGCTCCATTGGCGAGGGGCTGGTGACAGCTTCTGGCCATTGCTAGTACCTGGGCACCTACCGTTGGCCTACTCAGTCCTGCCTTACCTCTCCCAGTGATCCTTCCATCAGAGCCTCTGGACCTTCCAAGTCTGTTAACTGCCTGACCCTGACCCAGGCTCCTTTGAAGAATAAACTGCGTGGCTTAGAGGCGGGTGGGAGGGCCTTTATGCCAGGGGGCTGTAAAAGCAAATTCAGCTCCACTTTCTCAGCTGTAGCCTCAGGCAAGTTATTCAACCCTTCTGTGTTTCTTGCCTCAACAGGTTTACAGGGGTCAGAATAAGAGTAGAGGCAAGAAGGCAGCAAACAGGCAAGGATCCCCACACGTGGGGTCATTATAGAGGCTCAACTAGAATAAATGAGACAACTTGAGAAGAGGGCTTAACAGAGTGGCTTGTAGCAGGAGCTTAATCTTGTTAGTTTTCCTTGCCCTTTCAGGGCGTGGATCCCATCCTTCCCCCCTAGAATCCCCCCTGCTGGGTATGCTGGGTGTGGATTCAGCATACGGGGGTTGGGGAAGGCAGGAGCTGAGAGAGAGGCGGGCGTTGTAAAGTCTCCCGCCTGGGACCAGAAGAGGGACTAGGTCACAGTAAGAGCGCTCCTGGGCAGTGACCTATCCCCAAGGTCAGGGGTTTGGCGGGGGGGGGGGAATGGCAGGCAGCCCTGCATGGTCCCAAAAAGGTTGGTGGCTCTGGAGGGTGTGGGGACCCACACACACACTCACATACACACTCACAGCTGCTGGGGGTGTGACGGGGTAGACCTTCGGAGTGAGTGTGGGGCAAACCGAGTGGAGGGGATGCACCAGCAGAGGGCGCCAGCCCTGGGCAGGGCCCCCTCGGAGGGGGCTCCAGCGGCCCCTCCAGCTCGCACTTGGCCTGGGGTGTTCAGCAACATGATACTGTTTCAGAAACAGGAGAGGGAAGAGGAGGAAGCGCCCAGCCCGGGAGGCTTGAACGCTGCGAAGCAAGCTGGTACTGGAATTATGTGCAGTCCATATGCCAATTTGCTTTGTCATTGCCTGGCTATTTTTAGAAGCCACCGGCGTATCTAGGAAACCAGAATCTGTTGACTGTGTTTTTTCAGCGTGGGGAGTGTGATTATTTCCCAGAGATGCTGAAGGAATGTGTGAGGTCGGGCAGTGGGAAGGCGACCTCTCCCCCTCCCACCTGCCCCGGGGGCAGGGCGCACGTGCGGAAGGTGCCCACCGGCTGCGCGCCCTGCCCTCCCCCAGGGTTCGCCTCCCTCTGCCCCCTCACCCCCACCCCCGTGTTGTGAGGCCAGCGTCCTGGTGACCTTTCCCAGATGGAACATCGGCAGGGAGTGGAGGCCTCCGTTTTAGCTCCCGGCTGGGAGGCCAGGAGGGTCATTACCCCCTTCCCACCCCCCAAGGTATGGGGTGGGCGGCCTTTGTCCAGTGGCGTGGGAATAGACCTGTCCTTTGCTCTCTGGTCCCAAGGAGGGGTAGGAAGCAGAAGGGACAGGGGATGGAAAAGCAACAATTTGGGTTCCAAATAGGAACCTTGGCATATTCTCCGTCTCCCTTCCATGCAGTCTGGCCCCTTCAAGGGCAGTGTCATCCATTCAGACACTGCCTGGAATCCCAAGACAGTGGCACTTGTCTCAAACCAAGTCCTGATGGGCCAGAGATGCCATCTCAGCGGGGAGAGGGTGCCAGCCTTAGCTGGGTTAATCCCTTGGTGGGACTGTGGCTGATGGAACTCTGCCGTGGATTTGCCAGAGGAACTTTCAGTTGTGAGACTTTGTACTTGTTAACATGTAAATTTGCCCAGCCTGCTTCAGGGGTGGGGTCGCCAGGATTATGACAATTTTGGTAAGGGAGGAAATGAAGGCACTTAGAATAAAATCCAAACCCTTTACCCTGATCTTCCAGCCCTTATTTGGTGAGATCCCACCTCCTCTCCAAACCCATCTTCTACCACACCCCCTTGGCTGATGGGCTTTTTTAACCTGTCTGGCTTCCTTTCTGGTCTTCGCTCCTGCCAATTTCATGCCTGCCTCAGGACCTTTGCACTGGCTATTGCTGCCACTTCCTCCAGATCTTCACAGGGCAGCCTCTTCTGATCAGTTAGGTCCCGGGCAAATGTCACACCCTCAGAGAAGCTTTCCCTGAGCACTGTATCTTAAAGTTGCCACCCCCTGCCATGCACCCACCATCAAATGGTCCCATTACACTATTTAACTTCATTCTTAGCACCTATCATTACCTCTATTTCTTTTTCTAACACCACTCTTTCCTGAGCTCAGCAGCGGCTTCTCTGTGCCCTTGACAGAATTCCTCTGCACACACAGGCCTGCCCCCAGTACTGTGTGGACTCACCACCACCCCAGCACGTACTGAAATGTATGGAAAGTGTCTATGTGCCCATCGCCCCACCAGGCCACGGGTTTGTTAGTGGCGGTGCTGCCTCTATATCTCCGCCTGCCCAGCACTTAGCATAGCTCCCAAGAGACACTAGAGAAACTTTTCTCCCAACCCCCATCCCCATCATTCTATTGCGACATGCTTTTTCAGCCTTCTTTTCCAGTCTCCAAGTCTCTTCCCAACCCTTTCGACACATGCAAATGACACTTTGCTCCAGCCTTCTTTCTCGGTCTCCTTGTCTTCTCAGACAGTTGTTTGCATTGACATCACATTTTCACATCACTTTACAGTTTACAAAGCGGTTTTCTTGTGCGTGATCATTTCTTCACATCTAAGTCACTCATGCCTCCTCTGGGCTGCAGTCAGGCTGGGGCGTCTTAGGCAAACATTTACTGAGCGCTTATGTGCCGTGGTCGGATTTGGGTATTTCATGCTTTAGTCTTCTGGGTGGAATGACCTTGTGAAACTGAGGGGGCAGCTCCCCAGGGCCCTCAGCCCACTATACCATAGTAAGGCCCACTTGTGTCCTGGACCAGCCTTCTCATGAATGTGCTCACTCACGTTTGTCAAAATTCAAATGCCTTCAGCAGCAGCAGGATACCCCTTATTGTGGCTTATCAGGTAGAAAGGAAGGATGGGTTAGTGGAAAGTGCAGTGGTCCAGGGTGGAGACCTCAAGACTAGTTCTGTGCTATATTTCACCACCTCAGTTCCCCCATCCTAGGATGAGGAGAATCCATCTGCCCTATCTCATCCCAAGGTCATTAGAGGCTTGTAAATGATCCTGTGTCCCAAAGAGAAACAGAATATCAGTGCTCGTTCTCGCCCTGACAGTGACCCTCTCCACCCCGTGCCGCGGTGAACATCTGCCGCCTCCGAGGCCGCCCTGCATTTTCCCATCGCCCCTCCTCCAGCCAGGCCAGGCCCCCATTACGTGGTCTCAGTTCTGTTCTGTGATCATCTGAGTAAACGACTGTAGTGAACATTTACTGAGCATTTATTATGTGCCAAGAATGATTCCAAGCACTCTGCAAGGATTAACGCAATCATTACAACTTCCACGGGGAGCGGATGTTTCTACATAGATGAGCAGGGAGTCGGAGAATAAACAGTGTCACCTCTCCATTCCCAGTCTGTATGTTCACGGTGTTCCTTTTCTTGCCTGTCCCTGCTCGCTAGGGCTTTCCGCACGATGGTGAAGGAAAAGGTGAATGGAAACGGTGAAAGCTGGCGTCTTTGCCTTGTTAGCCAGTCTAAGAGCATCTAGTCTTTCACCGTTGAGCACGATGTTAGCTGTAGGTGTTTTATAGACGCCTTTTTCCAGTTGAGGAGCTTTGCTAAGATGGGGTTTTTTTTCATTATAATTGGGTATTATATTTCATTAAAAGCTCTTTATACATCTATTGATATGATTATATGGACTTGCTGTTTTGTAGTCTATTAATGTGATGAATTACACTGAAGATCTTGTATAGAATTGATATTATTTCTTCCCTAAATGTATGGTAGAATTTATCATGAAGCCCTCCGTACCTTGTTTATACCATTCCTTTATCTTTTTGAAGTGTGTAGAAGCTATAGTGAAGTTTAGTCTTTCATGCTTCTTTTTCAAAAATTTATGTATTTTTGAGAGGGAGAGACAGACAGACAGCCAGAGTACAAGCAGGAGAGGGCAGAGAGAGAGGGAGACACAAAATCAGGAGCAGGCTCCAGGCTCTGACCTGTCAGTACAGAGCCCAATGCAGGGCTCCAACTCGTGAACTCCAAGGTCATGACCTGAACCAAAGTCGGATGCTTAACTGACTGAGCTGCCCAGGTGCCCCTGGTCTTTCCTGCTTCTTATTGGTGATTTTGTCTCCCCCCCTACACACTGGGAGTTTTCCAATTATACTCATTTATTTTAATGAAAGAGCTTTTGGTTTCATTGAATCTGTCTTTCTGTTTCCTATTTCATTGATTTATGCTCTTTTTTTCCCTTCTGCTTACTTTGTTTTTAATTCTCTTTTTTTCCCCTAGTCTCTTACAGTTGAAGCTTAGATCATTGGTTAGATACATTTTCTTTTAGTATGAACATGTAATGCTATAAATTTCTACGTACTTAGCTACAATGTAAGTACTAAGTACTTAGCTACTATTACTAAGTTTGATGTGTTGTGTTCAGTGTATTCAGTTAAAATATTTTCTTACTATCTTTGTGATTTTTCATTTGGTCCACGGGTTTTTAGAAGTGCACTGTTTAATCTCCTAATAATTGATGATGTTTCAGGTATCTTTTCTAAAAATGTCTAGTTTAATTCTGTTATTGTCAAAGAGAAGACATTGTTTTATTTCAATCCACTACAACATATTGAGACTTGTTTTGTGGCACAGAATAGGGTCTGTCTTGGTAAGTAATGTACACGCACCTGAAGACAATGTGTTGGGTGGAGTTCTCGAATTATGTCAATTGTGTCAAAAAGGTTGATGGGATGGGTTGAATTTTTTATATTTCCGCTGATTTTCAGTCCACCTTTTCTATGAATTGCTGAGAGAAGAATGTTCAAATTTCCAACTACAGTTGTGGATTTGTCTACTTCTTGTTTCACTTATATTATTTTTTGTATATATCATAATATGTATTTTGAAGCTTGACAACAAGGTGCATGTATATTTAGGGTTGGTGTATCCTTTGATGGATTTATTCCTTTACCTTATAAAATTGTGTCTCTTTATCCCTGGTAATGGGCCTTATTTTCAAGTTGACTTTGGTATCATCATCTCAGTTTTGTTTTGATCAGTGTTTCCTTGGTCTGTCTTTTTTCCAGTCCTTTAGTTTTAATCTGTGTCATCATATTTATAAAGTGTGTTTTGTAGGGGCACCTGGGTGTCTCAGTCGGCTAGGTGTCTGACTTTGGCTCAGGTCATGATCTCACAGCTCATGGGTTCGAGCCCCGCATCAAACTCTGTGCTGACAGGTCGGAGCCTGGAGCCTGCTTCGGATTCTGTGTCTCCCTCTCTTTCTGCCCCTCTCCCACTCACACTGTGTGTCTCTCTCTCCTTCAAAAATAAATAAACATAAAAAATTTTGTTAAAGTAAGTGTGTTTTGTAGAGCCAACATACAGTTAGATCTTACTTTGAATCTAATCTATGTGCTAATCTTGATTTTATCTAGATCTTTTTTTAATCTAATATGACCATGCTTTTTAGTTGAAGTGTTTAGACCATTTACATTTAATATAGTCACCAATATGGTTGAGTTTAAGTCTACTATCTTGCTGTTGATTTTCTAATTGTCCCATTTGTACTTTATTCCTGTTTTTTCTTCCTCTGTCTTATTATGTATTATTTTTATGATTCCATTTCATCACTATTGCTGGTTTATTAGCCATATTTCTTTAGTTTTTACTGATTAATCTATGTTTTATAACATATTTATTGTAGGGGCATCTGGGTGGCTCAGTCAGTTAAGCATATGACTTCAGGTCAGGTCATGATCTCACAGTTTGTGAGTTCGAGCCCCGTGTCAGGCTCTGTGCTGACAGCTCAGAGCCTGGAGCCTGCTTTGGATTCTAGTCTCCCTCTCTCTCTGCCCCTCCCCAACTCATACACTCTCTCTCTCTCTCTCTCTCTCAAAAATAAACATTAAAAATTTTAATTAAAAAATAATATATTTATTATAAATATATTTTATTGCTTTTAATATATCAGAGTTTATCTTAAAATATATCACTTCATATGTAGTCTAAAGAATCTTATAGCTATGTACTCTATTTTCTGAGTCTTTTGTGATATAATTGTCATGCATTTTATGAATCCCACACTGTAAGTGAAATTTTTTTGTTCTGAACAGTCAACACTTTTAAAGAGATTTCAAAAATGAGTAAAAATATATTTCTATTAATCCAACATATTTGTTCCCAGTGTTTTCATTACTTTGTGCAAATCCAGATTTTCATCTCATATTATTTTCTTTTATCCTGGAGAACTTCTATAGCATTTCTTAGGTATGGCTGCTGGTGATGAATTATTTCAGCTTTAATTTGAGAAAGGATTTAGTCTGCTTTCATATTTGAAAGATACTTTTGCTGGATATAGAATTCTAGGTCGAGGGACCCGTGGGTGGCTCAGTTGGTGAAGCGTTGGACTCTTGATTTTGGCTCAGGTCATGATCTGGCAGTTCGTGGGACTCTGTGCATGCAGTGTAGAGCCTGCTTCGGATTCTCTCTCTCTCTCTCTCTCTCTCTCTCTCTCTCTGCTTCTTCTCCACTTGCACACTTGCATTCATATGCACTTTCTCTTTCTCAAAATAAATAAATAAACTTAAAAAAAACCAATTCTAGGTTGACAGTTTTCCCTCTCAGTTGTTAACACAGTTGTCAACGTGTTCTAGTTTGCATACTTTGTGACAAGAGGACTGCCACTTTACCTTTGTTCCTCTCTATATAATGTCTTTTTTCCACTGGTTGTTTTTAAGATTTTTCTCTGTATCATTGGTTTTCAACAAGTCGGTTTTGATATGCCTTGGTGTAATTTTTTTAATGTTTACTCTCTTGGAAGTTCAGTGAGCCTCTTGCATCAATGGATTTATAGGTTTTTTCCAGTTTTTGAAAAAAAAAGTTTGAGCATTTCTTCAGATATTTATTCTGCATTCCCTTCTTTGCAGTGTGTGTGGGGGCGGGTGTCTACAATTATACATACGTTAGATCACTTGATATTGTCCTGTAGGTCACTGGTATGTTCATTTCTTCAGTCCTTTTTTATTTACTTTGGATATTTTCTATTGCTACATCTCCAAATTCACTGACCTTTTCTTCTGTTTTGTCTGGTCCCCCCCTCCAATCTCCTTCATTATATTTTTCATTTTAGTTATTGTATTTTCTTCATTCTTAGAAGTTTCATTTGGGTCATGTTTATATCTTCTATTTCTAGCCTCATCATGTTCACATTTTCTTTCATGTTCCTGAGAATATATAGTATATTTGTTATAGTAGTTGCAACCTTCTTGAATGCTAATATGCATTATTAGCATATTGCATCATTAGCATATAGCATTGGTCCAATGCTAGTTGCATCATTTCTGTCAATCCAAGTCATTTCCTGTGGATTAGTTTTCTTCAGGTCATTGGTCACTTTTTTCTGCTTTTTTACTTGCTTTATTTTTTTCTATTAGATGTCAGACATCATGAATTTTACTTTGTTGGGTGATTTTTTCCTTAAAGAGTGTTAGACTTCATCCTACTGTACAGTTACGTGGGATCAGTGCAATACTTTGAAGGCTTGCTTCTCTGCTCTCTTAGGGTGACTCTGAAGCTGCCTTTCAGCACCACTACTGAGGTGCTTGCTTTCTGAGGACACTTCCTGATGCTTGTGCATTTATTATAAGATCTGTTCACTGTGGCTTGTGGGAACATGAACTCTTCCCAGCCCCGTTTAAGCTCTGGAAATTGTTTGGCCTATTGCTTTGTGATGGTCCTTTCCTCAGCCTCATGGAGTCCCTTCTCTTGTATGTGGATATCAGTTTTCAGCCAAAGATCTAAGATATCCTTTTCAGATATCCAGAGCTCTTTCTGATATGCTGTTCTTAACAGTCTTGCTGCCTCTGTCTCCCTTACGCCCAAGAGACTGGCCTCTCTTTGGGTCCTCTTCCCTGTGCTGCAGCCTGAAAACTGGGCCCATGCAGTAAGGTGGGGAGCTTGTGGGCCCCCCTATGCCTTGCTTGATTCCTTTCTCTCAGAACTACAGTCCATTGTTGTCCAATGTCTGGGGTTATTTGTTTCACATAGTTTATGTGATTTTGTAGTTGTTTAAGACAGGAGGCTGAATTCAATCCCTGTCACTGTCATGGCTGGAAGCAGAAGCAGGAGTATACACTTTCAGTGTGCTTATTTTTAAGGAAACTGAGGCACGGCAGTGAAGCAGCTTGTTCAACCAACATCATTTAGGTGGCAGAGTCCAGGTTTGAGTCCTGGTCTGCATTTTCCACTGAACCATCAGCTTCTCGAGGTCTTGCCGGTCATGTTCATTCACAGCTTTATCCTAGGCACCTAGGACAGCACCTGGCACATGGAGCTGGTACTCAGAAAATGCTGTTGAATAAGTAATTGACTGACCAATCTGGGACTAAACAAGGCTCTTTTGGGGAAGGAGAGAGAGGATACTCAGCCTTGCCTATACTGCACCTCGGTTGTTTTATGCAACCCGCCTCAATGGTCCATGCTGATTAGCAAGTCCTGGGATCTCCTGGCCCAGACATACTTCTTCACCTACCCCTGCACGCACCTCGAAGATATTTCTGTGTGCAAGCAGCAGCTGGTACTTTCTAGTACCAAATCTGCTGTCTGGCTCCCACATTGAAACATATCATTTTAATCATGCACTTTCAAGCCAGGAAGCCAATTTGCATTACAAAAGTCAAATCCTCTCCCCCACCCCACCCCCCCACGGCCATGCGAGAGACTTGGCTTCTCTCTCATTTTTGTCTAGCGGGGAAGTCCTAGACAAGTAGGAGCCCATCTTGATCTGAGTCAGGGCCACACAGAAAGAGGGGAAAAGATGTCTGGCTTTAGCACATTTCCTTCCAACCTCCCTAATTCCTCCCCTGCCTTTTGGGGGCGGTGGTAGAAAGGGAACCAGAATCCACTCTTGGTGGTCCCCTTCTCCAGAACCATAGATCTGCTTCAGATGATTGCAGAACAATTGATTGAAAATTATATGTCCGTTTCCACATCTGCATAATTTTGCATATTTACTTCATGGCTGAATAAACCTGTTTGGCTTCTCTCACTCCCACTTCCCTCCTGCTTCTGATGGGTCATCAGGCTCAGCCTGGAAAAATGGCTAGTTCTTCTGGTCTCATTTCTACAGGGCAAACTGAGCTCTTTGCAGGAGATGTCTTGGCTCATCCTGGTCCAGCCTTCCAGAATTCCGTCCTTTGCTCCACGCCCCTGGCACTGTGGCCTGGACGATGTCCGAGCCAGCTGAGGTCTGTGCCTAGCTGGGGTATGTGGAGGAAGTGGAGGGATTGGAGACCGCTTGTCAGGGAGGTTTCCAGCAGACAGGTTGTCAGGCCACCCTGGGGGGACTGAGCCGCTGTCACTGCGGGTAATTGAATTCCTCCTTCCCAGCAGGACAGATTCTGGTAACCTTTAAGATTAATTGCTCTAGTTAAACTCAGTTGCCTCCTTTGGTTGGCTGTCCTCCCCAATGTTGATCAGAAAGGCCCCAGGGGCTCCATGTGGGACAGTGGGCATTGGGACAGGAGTGTGAACCGGGGACTCCTTGATCTGAGCCTCGAGAGATTTCCCAGGAAGGCTTGCAGAGGCTCCCGTGGGCCCTGCCGGGCTTCGCTTTTACGACAAGCCCCATTTGTGCTGCAGACCTTCCTGAGGTGGGGTTAAATGAACTCTTTAGTTGATGGTGATCTGAAGTGAACAAGCGTTCACAAGAGGAAAGCCGAGTTGTCCCCTAGTGGCTCTCTGTCACATTGGGGGATAAAGAGGGTTTGGGAGTCTGTTCTAGTGAAAGGCTGGGGTTGGGGCTCATAGGCCACCAAAAAAGTCATTTCTGCTATGGTGCTCACCAGAACATGGCACCTAAGGGAGAGAGACAGGGAGATGCCACGGTGGTGCTATCTCTGACTGCACAGAGCATCCGTGATGACTTGTAATAATAATGGCTAATATCTATTGCATGCTTACCATGATGCAGATGCTTGTGTGTTACCTCATTTAATCCACACAGCGGCCCCGATGGATATGGCAATCATGATCCCCATCTCATCAAGGAGAAAAGGGGGGCTGAGAGATAGGAGCAGCGAAGGGCAAACGGCTACTAACTAGCAGATCCTTCAAAGAATGGCGTGTCTGTTGCCAGATCCATGGACAGAGTCTAGACAATAGGACCTTTCTGTCCCTTCCTGGGTTTGGGCAGGGGTGTGGGCAGTGACTGTGGTGACACTGAGATGTTTTTAAAATTTTTTTAATGTGTTATTTATTTTTGAAACAGAGAGAGACAGAGCATGAGTGGGGAGGGTCAGAGAGAGAGGGAGACACAGAATCGGAAGCAGGCTCCAAGCTCTGAGCTGTCAGCACAGAGCCCGACGCGGGGCTCGAACCCACGAACCGTGAGATCATGACCTGAGCTGAAGTCAGAGGCTTAACTGAATGAGCCACCCGGGCGCCCCATACACTGAGGTTTTATTACCTTCCACATTAGCCTCCGTGTATCTTTTGTACAAACCACGTGGCGGTTACAACATCGAAAGGCCTTTTACTCTTGTCGTTACTGCCCCTGCTCCTGCTGCCCCAGAGTCCATCAGTCAGCAAACACACATTAATGAGGACTCAGTGTTTCTCCATCATGTTAGGAAGGGGAACCAGCATGGGGACCCGTTAATCGGGTCCTCACGCACTGACCTTTATTTCATGTGGCTCTGACACTTCGCAATGAGTGGCTTGTCATCGTGAGACTTTCCTGGAAAGTCTGATTGGCCACTCATTTGTTTCCGCTGCCACCTGCCCACCCCCCAGATGGCAATGGATGTTGCCATGGCAACATAATGGGAAGTAATCACACCCATTGTGGGGCAGGGATGCTGACTTGCAGGAAGGAGCCTGTGTGGGGCTGGGGAGAAAATGAGAGGAACAGAGACCTTCTTGTGCCCAAGAAGAAAGGAAATGAATTCAGAATTGAGGAGCCTACCTTCTGAATTTTAAGTCTCCACCCGATGCCTACAGAAAGTTTATTTTTACTCACCGGGTCACATCACTCTCCTGACACAGTCTTGCCAAAAAAAGGAAAGAAATAAATAAGAGGGCACAGGGCTTTCGACTCCTTTTGAATCAAAACTTCGTCTTGGAGACGAGAAAGTCCTTCTTACTTTAGTTTTGGGTTTTTTTTTTTTCTTTCCTTTCTTCTGTCCTTCCTCTCCTTTTCTTCACGTGTACCCAACAGCACAGCCTCTAAAAGGTTGGGGAAGGCAGTGAGTGCCATTCCCAGAATAACCTAGGAGAAGAACTCTGATTTATTCTTGAGGCCAAAAAAAGTGCTGAATTAAGTCAAAGAAAGACTCAAGCAAATCGATTGTCAGATTGGAAAGTCACTGGAACCTGGGAACAGGGTGAAACTGGCTGGATGTTGGGAAGGCTGCATAGGAGGTGGGGAAGAGCCACCTGAGGAAGGGAGGGAGCGCCCTCCCCACTCCCCGGAGCCAGAAGACCTGAGTTTCAGCGCCACTGTGACCACCAGCATGGGTAGGAGTAAGCCTTCCAGTCAGACCCCAGGTTGTGGTCCTGGCCCTGGCACTTATTAGCTTACAAGTTTAAGTTTGGGCAAGCTACCTAATATTGATTTGCCTCAATCTGGGTTGACGGAGATTTCACATGCTAACTCAGAACATTCTCTAAGCATTCACTGTCATTTTTACTGGGCAACTTGAATGAATTATTTTACCCCTCTGAGCCTTTATTTACTCACTAGTAAAACAGGAAGTATATCAGCCTCACAAACAAATATTTGTGAGGATTAAAGCAGCCACCATACAGGAGAGTGCCTAGTGGCTACTTTCCAGACATACAAGAGATGCTAAATAAATGTCATTGAAATGTCAATCTGTTATTCTAAGGGGAGAAAGGAGAGGATCTGGACTCCCAGACACACAAAATATAATTTTAAAATGCCTCTGACGGGCAATTCTTCATTTTCTCCTCTTCAGCCATCAAATATTTGCAGAGTGCTGAACGTGGCTGGGTGCTGTGGAGAGCCCAAAGGTGCAGAATTTCCTGCTGCCCAGGGTTTTTCAAGTGGCCGAGGGGGAAATAACAGTGCAGATAAAACAACAATGTCTGCACTGGAAACTACACATCTCCTGCACCCTAACTGTGCTAGGTCCGTAGGACGTATTCTGCAAATATATGTTGAATAAATGAATGAATGAATGTCAAGTAGAAGACAAGGAAACCTGAAGACACGCTGGGGACCTTATGGAGGGGCTGGGGCTGAAATCCATTGAGCACTAGGATGGTTACAAAGGTAGACGGGGGGCTGGCAAGTGGGCAGGACTTTGAAGGCACCTGCTTGCCTTCAGCAGGACTCTGCTTCTGAGCTCCAAGTCCAGAGGGCAGGAAGCCAGAGCTCTCCCTCCCAGTCTATTGGCCTGCCCTAAGCCCTGTTAGGTGCCACTCAGGCTTGCATATCTACATTGTGCATGCACTTAGGAGGAATACAAAGAGCATGTATTAGTTATCTATTGCTGTGTAACAAAGTACCTCAATACTTAGCGATGTAAAACAAGAAAGCTCTACTATCTCACAAATTGTGTGGGTCAGGAATCCACATATGGCTCAGTTGAGTGCCTCTGGCTCAAGGATTCTCATGTGGTTATAGTCAAGGTGTCACCTAGAGCTCAGTCATAAAGGCTTGACTGTCAAGGTCACTGGCCCATCTCAGTCCCTCACCAAGTGGCCTGCCTCTTGACATGGCAGCTGGTTTCCCCCAGGCAATTGATCTAAGAGAGAGGGGGAGCCCAACGCGGGCACCACAGTCTTTTGGTCATCTTGGAAATGAGACTCCCATCTCTTCTGTCTCATTCTATTAGCAGCAAGTTGTTACATTGAGCCCATACACAGGTGTGAATGCCAGGAGGCAGGGATCATTAGGGGCCATTTGAAAGGCTGCCTACCACGAGACCCAGGATGTTTTTTTCTTCCAAGTCCCCCAGTCAGAAAGAAAAGCCACAGTGCACCAGATGAAGCATCCTTTCCCCTGAGTTATTTTGCACATGGGTAAAGCAGACGTTGCCTTCTAGGTCGTCTGAGGATGACACCTGGGACTTCCTAAGCACGTCCCAGGGAAGAGCCTGCTCCCTTGTGGAGCTTGGTTCAGTGTATCAATCTTTATGGAGCGCTTGCGGACCTCGCAGTGTAGCGGACCACGAGGGATGGATGAACACAGGGGAACAGCAATCCAGCGTGGGCAGGTGTGGAGCGGAGAGAAAGTGAGGGCAGAGACCTCGTCTCCTAGAGGGAACTCTGAACCAGTGCCGAAGGGCCTGATGTCAGCCAGCAGTCAGGCATGGATGTTGCAATCAGCAGGGACAGTGACAGTAGCATCCTGTGTGGGGACCACAGAGGCTCCAGGGCTGTGGGAGTGTGGGAGAGCCAGGAGCATGGAGAATCTGGGGATGCAGTCATACCTCACTTAAGTGAGCAGCAGCCTCTCTGGTTTGGATCCACCTTGGCAGCCCTGGTCCCACTAGACTCGGGGGCGGACGCTCTGTGCATAGGTGGATCTGGAATAAAGAATGAGTGGAGGGTCATGGCCTCATCTCCCACTTCCAACCATGAGGATCCAGGGGCTGTTTCTAAGCCCAGGCTGGGACAGAGAAGCAAGGTGCAGGAAGCGGTGTCCCGACACAGAACCAGGTCAAGGCCAGGGCCGCATTCAAAATCCAAGGCACTAGTGTGTGATGAGACAGGAAAGATTTACAATTGTTTGGTTTTTAAATAATGTGGTGATATGCTCTGTGTCACAAGCCACGAGGAAATGACCAACGGCCAAATAGCTGATACTGACACAGGTTCACACAAGTCAGAGAGGATGAGGCTTCTCCTTCCAGAGTGGTCTGAACGAGATGGTACTTTTAGATGGGCCTTTGAACCCCGGGACAGGATACTCACTAGGCAGGATGTGCCGTGTCCCAGGAAAGGGAAGCAACCCAAATGTTCAGGAGTGTTCATAGTAGAAAAGCAAGGAGACCCTGGAGGCCAGGGGTCAGAGGAACTGATGGGGTGGGGGCTCTGGACCCCAACATGCCCTTCAGAGCAGAGAGTTCCCTGTGTCTCTCTCCATCTGCTTTCCTAGCCTGATAGCCCTTTCTTCAAATTTAGGAGTCTAGGAAGGTAAAAATTAGCTTCCTCCCTATGCACTGCCCATCCAAGGATGGGCCTCCCATGGCTACTTCTGGGCTCACAGCCCCCATAACTCAGAGCTGGGAAGTGAGAGAGCTCTGAAAGGAAGTAGGGACACTGGGATTCCCTCTGGCCCTCTAGTCAGCTGGGTGACCTGATTGCTGACAAGTCACTGCCCCTTCCAGCACTACGGGGTCCTCCCCTGTAAAATGAACGGGCCCAGAAAAGTGGTCCTCCACACTGGCTGCTCATTAGAATCACACAAGGGGCTTCCTGATGTGGGTGGCAGCCCCTTGAGAGAGGAGATGAGCAATGGCGCAGGGCCCAGGCAGCACTGTTCCTTTAAACCCACCAGGGGGTTCTTCCGAGGTGCAGGGCTGCGAACCACAGAACCACTCGCCTGCCAAGGCTCCCGGAGCCATGCCCGTTTCACGAGTGACTCCCAGAGGACTGCACGCCACAGTCACCAGGGGACCCATACAGGTCTCCTCTGGCTCCTGACACAGAACCCGCAGGAGGCCCAGGAGTCTTCACGGAATGATCTCCCCGCATGCCTCTGATGCCACCAGTTCACAGTCAGGAGCTGGGGACATACCCAGTGCCCGCGCCCACCACCACAGCCAGAAAACGTGTGGGTGTCCATTCTGTCACTTGCTGGGGGTCCTTGGGAAAGGCACTGAGCTTCTCTCTTCTCATGTTAAATTGGAGTTCTAGCCGCTCCTCCCAGGTTGGTGACAGTCAGCGTAGACACTAGTGCAGATGGTATTCCTGGTTTTATTTATGATCTTCCTGCCGCCGGAGAGTCCTGGGTATACATTTCTACATTGGTGCATCCCGCTTTGTGCCTCTTGGGGTCCAGCACCCAGCAGCCGCTGCTGTGTGGTCACAGATGCTTCATCAGCGGGCATGGATGGAGATAATGAAGACCTGGGCCTGCTCTGGAGTGTGCCTCAGAAATCCACTGAAAGAACAAGACCACGCAGTTTCTAAATCAGTCATTTGGGCTGCTTTAGCATGAAAGGCTCTGATGAGCTGGGACTGATTCATCCATTCTCGGTGTTCTGGGGAGGCACATGGAAGAGGCCCCTGAGAATGCCGCGGACTTCCGGCATGAATAACGCCGCCTGCCTCCCCCCCTTCATCGCCCACAGGGCTGCACCCTCCGCAGGTGGCCTGGACAGCACGCCGCCAGCCGGGAGCAGCCAGGGCAGAGTGACACGCCCATGAGGGCGAGTGGAGTGTGCATCCCAAGTCTTTCTCCCCAGAGCCAGGCCCCTATCCTCTCCCCCACTAGATTCCATGAGATCGCCCTGGTAACTTCCTGTCCCCAGTATGTCAGGGCTCTATCGGAGCGGATCTGTGGCAGGTGCAGATAAGGGTCTCTGAGCAGGGGCGGCTGTCACGCAGGCTGCCACAGCCAAGCACAGCATCGATCTCGCCTGTGCCCGTGCCCAGAGGATGAGGGAGGCTGGGCGGGAGGAGGGAGCCCTTTCTATATTTAGCTCCTACACTGGAACGTCCCCGTGGACAGCTTCGAAAGAGGCTGACTTCCAGCCCAGCACAGGAAGGTTTAACATTCCTCAATTAGGCACACTCTACATGGGCTGTGCTTCGCCCATTGAGAAGCTCTGGTAAAATAGGTAAAAAGGAAAGTAGGAGAAAAGAGAACAATGAAATCAAGCTGATCTATAGCAAACTACCCCGATACAGCTCCTCTCCCCAGCAGCCCACTCCAACCCCTTCCCTGCACCTACTGGACAGTGGAGGGGGGCCACCTCGGCAGGCAGTGGAAAGGGCAATGGGAGCATCGGAGAACAGGATTCTCTGGATTGCTGAGCAGTTTGGTCCCAGAGGCCCCTGCCCAGAGCAGAAACAGAGCCCAGGGGCAATTGAGTATTTGCTCTCAGGGTCCTAGATCGTGACCCTTCTGAGGGGCTCCACATTTGGAAGGGGGTGCAGGAAGGACTTAAGACTTGGGTCTCTGGAAATCCAGGTTAATGGCCTAATTTGCTCTAAGCCTCTAGCTTTCCCCCATGCAAAGCCCTCCAAAGAAACGTGAGAGAGAGGCAACACAACGGGGGGCCAGAGGGCTGACCAATTGTTTATGTGCTTGAATTCACCAGGTAATTGCATGTACCTTGCTTTGCTTCTGCCGCCCGGGCCTCGGCCTCTCCAGTGGCCCGGACTGAGCTCCTCCAGCCCCTGGTGTTGTAGAGAGGTCAGCATAGGACAGACTGAGGCCCTGGCCTCCCCAGGGTTCCAGAGATCCCAGGGATACAGGCATAAACAGGAGATAGAGGACAGACACAGCGATGCTCATACAAATGAGCATGATGTGAACTGGTCGTGGCTGTGGGAGGAGCGGTCAGTGGGCCTGGGGGACCATGACTAGAGGTGGGGGCTTGCCTGGCCCAGGACTTGCACTCCTCCCAGCCAGTCTGTGTGGGGAGTATCTAAGAGGCCTGGCATTCTTCAGCGATAGCAGTGGTGCCGGGTGAGTTCAGTGCCATAGTCATCATCATTGCTCAAATTTTGCTCAAATATGGCCGTAGATGCAAATGACCGTGCTGCTTAATGAGCAAGTGAAGAGACAGATCAGAAATCAATGGTTTTTCTGCTGGAAGCTTTGCTCTGTAGCATCACTCTGAGCCTCGGAAAGTAGTGGCCTTCAGAGGTCTGAACTGCAGTCAACCGGGGGTGGGGGGTGCGGGGCGTTGTGGAGAGAGCAGGGCACTGAGTGGGTGCGGTCTCCTGGGTGCTCAGCTTTACGTGAGCTGAGACGTTTTGGAACATCTTTCCTCCCGACTACATTCATGTTGCATGATCTCCCACCCCCACCCCCAGCCACCTGCTTGGCGTTTTCTGCCCTCTTACCTGGTGATAATAAGTAGGCACCAAGGGAGACCGTAGAAAACAGCCAGGTATTGGAACTGGCATCTCTCTTGTGTCCCCCCTAATCTGATGGTCACCAAGCTCTCAGAGACAGTGAGCCAGGCCAAGTGCGGTGCCAAAGTGAAAGGGTCTGACCTCGTTCTCTGAACAGACCAGTCTGGCTCCAAAACATGTTGGGTAAAGAGCCTGCAGCCTACGCTTATGTCTGTGCATAAGCATTTCTATATATATAATGTGTTTATATACCTACATGTGTAAACATGTATCTTTATTTTTTATATATATATAGTTTATTGTCAAATTGGTTTCCAATTAACACCCAGTGCTCTTCCCCACAAGTGCCCTCCTCCATGTATCTTTAAATATATATATTTATAGGGGGCGCCTGGGTGGCTCAGTCTGTTGAGCATCCAACTTCCACTCAGGTCACGATCTCACAGTTTGTGGGTTCAAGTCCCGCATCAGGCTCTGTGCTGACAGCTGGGAGCCTGGAGCCTGCTTCGGATTCTGTGTCTCCCTCTCTCTCTGCCCCTCCCCCACTCGTGCTCTGTGTCTCTCTGTCTCAAAAGTAAATAATAAACATTTAAAAAAATTTTAATATATTTATAACAAAGCACTATGCTACTCTTTGAAGTGTGTTGGACATGGGCAACCGAGTAAATGAAGATAATCACATTATTTGCTGAGCACTAGTAGATTCGACTATGTATTCGATGCTTGGCATCAGGGTATTTATAACTTGTGCCTCACAACTACCTTGAGGCATTAACCGAATTTTTCAAATGAGAAAACTAAGGATCTGAAAGGTTAACACTTGCCCGGGGGCATCACACTGGAAACAGCCTGGCAAAGCTCAGACTTGAATCCAAAGGATCTCCTGACCCCAGTGCTCTGAGCCACCGGCCGTGCATCACATGTGAACCTTTCCTCAGGGGCTGGGATGCTCAGGGAGCACAGACAGGTACATTCACATACTGCGATAATAACGAAGTGGGAAGCAGGCAGGCGTAGGAGTAGAGTCAGCTGTCTCCGAACAAGAATGCCCTGCTGGATCCAAGGAGTGGCCTCGGTCCTCCATTTCTACGGGGCTCTGCCTTCACTCCGTGGTCTCTCAGCTCCCTTCTGGCAAAGATGCTGTTGGGTTCTCATGGGGCACGGGGCTCCTGGACCTGGGGTAAGGCCACAGTGGGACCGGCTGCTCTCAAGGACAGTGTGGTTCTGTAGCTTCCAGCAAGGTGAGGTCGGGCTGAGGCTTTGGGGCCCTGGTCAAGAGGTTTTGCTGGGTCTTTATAAGCACATCTCCCAGAGAAAAGAGGGTGCTCTTCCTCACCCATTCCCAGGAAGTGTTGGTAATGAGCCTCCCCGCCCCACGCGGAGATAGGGCTCTGCGTTCAGTGCTCTGTTTTAGCATTTATCGTCCTGGCCCATTTTTATGAGATCTTATTCTCCAGCCGGAGAGCCGCTCCTCTAATTCAGTGTTTATTTCCATATCTCTAGTGCCTAGCCAGGGGCCTGCACATGCACAGCAAATCAGGTTGATTATTTGCTCAAGACCTACAGGAAAGTTTTGCACTGGCCTTTAGAATGCAATCCGAGTGTTTGGCTCAGGCTGGAAGGCATTTATGCTGATGAGTGTGGATTTCACCGTCAGGAAGAGAAGGTAACTCCTTTAGGAGAGTAGTTTGACTTAATACTTCTGTATCTTGCCTCAGAGCTTCCCCATTCTGGGCGTAAAGAGGCACTCAGTATAAACTTGTTAAAACAACTGGAATGAGGGCGCCTGGGTGGCTAAGTCGGTTAAGCATCCGACTTCAGCTCAGGTCATATCTCATGGTTCATGGGTTCGAGCCCTGCGTCAGGCTCTGTCCTGACAGCTCAGAGCCTGGAGCCTGCTTCCGATTCTGTGTCTCCCATTCTTTCTGACCCTCCCCTGCTCACACTCTCTCTCTCTCTCTCTCTCAAAAAATAAATAAAAACATTAAATAAAATTTTTTAAATAAAATAAGTGGAATGGAAGACAACATATCACCCTTAGGACTCCAGCGTCAGCTGCTTCAATTCGTTGCCACCATGTAGCCTTAATTACCAGACTTTCTATCAGCTCTGGAGACAAGTCTGACTGAAGGATAAGATCTTGCTTCCACATCAGAGCAAACAGTAATAACCGCCTTATATTGAACGCTGAATATGTGACATCACTGTGACAGATGCTTTACGACTCTCATCTCATTTAACCCCTGGTAACAACCCTTCTGTTTTCATGTATGCGTCCCTTCAGCCAGCCGTTTTGAGCATGCACCGTTAGGGGGGCGCTGGGCATGCAGTGGTGTATGAGGTAGACACAGTCTTATGTCCCCCATTTTACAGATGAGGAAATGGGCTCAGGGACTCTCAGGAACCTGCCTGTGGTCACAAAGCCCCGCCCTAAGTGGCAAGACTGGGTCTTCTCTTTTCTCTTCATCGGGGCTGGAAAATGGCACCCGCTCTCCCAGCTCACGTTTGTAGCTAGTTTGCAGAGTGGGGGTTCCTGTTGGGCCCCTGTAGAAACCACAGTGCCTCGTGCACAGGGATGTTCGGCAGGTAAACACAGTTGGCCAGCAGCCCCTGATGTTTTCTCTCGTGGGGAGGCCGGTGAAGGTACTGGGGCAAGGTACCCACACCTGTGTCTCAGACTCAACATTGCCCAGCGTTCAAGGGGAAATAAAGACCTTCTATTTCCTGCCACAGGTGACATAAAGGCAGCAGTGTGGGGGAAGAAAGGGGAGGCTTGAGTGAGGGTCCTGCGGAGAGACTGGAGGAGGCCTGAGAGAGGCGACCAGCAGCCCTGCCGATGGCCCGATTGCCCCCGCTCCAGGCCATGATGAAGAGTCTCCAGGAGACTTTGCATGGATGTGGCGGTCCCAAGGGGACTCCCGCAGAGCCTGTGACGGCGTCCTGGACCGCTCCTTCTGAGTACTTCCCCACACCCCCATGTGGCCAGGTGGCTGGCATGGGGGTGCCCAGCAATTCCATTCCCCCTGTCCTCCTCTGCCAGCACCCTACTCTCACCCATGAACATGGGTTCACACCTACATTCACGTGCACACATGTGTGCTCACACCCAGTCTAAGGGGAAACTGAAAACACCCTTCCCAGCTCTGTAAATGGAATGGGACTCCGTGTTCCGCTACGGTGGACCCACTGTGGTTAGGCCAGGAAGCGGGATGCTGCAGGCACTAGGTCGGGGGATGTGGTTGGTGGGGAGTCTTTCTGCAGACACACTGCTCCTCTCACCTGGAGCCAGGGCCCAGGGCTTCCTGTCCTCTCCCACTGCAGGCCCAGCCTTAGGCCAAGAAACCAAGAAACCGAACAGAACAGCTTTTTCAGATGGAAGCCCATGGGCACAAAGGGCGGGAAGGGGAGGCTGGAAGGGGAGGAGGCTAACATTTGCAGAGGGCCCCCTGTGCTCCTGGGCCTCGTGCCTTACTTAGTCCTCACAAGAGCCAGCTGAAGGTCAGTGTGAGACCCCTCTTCTACAGATGAGGCAGTCAGGGCTCGTGGCCTTCTTGCTGGAACAGTGATACTCTAGAGATTGGGCCAAAGGCAGGAGAGAGCACTCCTACCACAGCCCCAACAGAGAAAGGAAAGGATCGTGCCATCCCCCAGATCTAGTGTGACAGCCAGTATCACTGATCACAGGGGAGGGAATAGCTGACATGGTACTGGACCCCTGGATCCTGGCCCTCAAGTAGGGGAATCGGGGGGCACCATGTCTGGCTGGGTGTTGGCCCCAGCCCGCGCTAGGGCTGTGGGTCTCCTGGGAGGCCTTGGAATATGTCCCCTACTCCCACCTATGCTCCTGGCCGTGACCTCAGCTTAGACCTCACTTCCTCTGGGAAGCTGTCCCCGCCCCCACACTGTGGTTTCTGCTCTTTCTGTCCCCTCCCCCCCCGACCTCCTCACTGAGGACCCCTTCACCAGGTTTTGTTTATAGGCAAAGCCCCACACTCAGTAAATAACCGAGTGAAAAACCCCGACTTCATGTTCATGGTGCTGCTCTACTCAAATGATTTCATTTCCCCGAGCACAGCCCGAAGGTCCCCTTGGGCCAGACCCCAGAGGCCCAGTGATGAATAAATGGCCCTGGCCCTCAGGGCCCGGGGTCTCCCAGGGCGGAAGGCCACATACCTCAAGCTGTGATCCCTCCCTGTCAATGTCAGGAAGGCGCGTGACAACAGCAGGACTTCTCAAGCACTTCCCATGTGCCGGGCTCTGGGGTGCCAGCTGTGAGTGGCAGGGCAGCCCATGAAGGGGCAGTGTCCAGGACCCCTTCTCAGAGCCGGCGGCTGGGCTTTCTGGGATTCATTTTAATTTCCCACCACAGGGTCGTAATCAAGGTAAAGAAAGATGGAGATAATAAGAACTAAAATGACCGGATTCCTTCACTCTCGAAGCACTCCACACGGATTAATCCATTCCTCCTCACAGTCCCTGTGGCCTCTATCTTACAGTGAGGAAACCGAGTCAGAGCAGAGAAATGACATGCTCAGGGCCACAGCTTACAGCGTGGGGCTGGATCCAAAGCAAGCAGCCGGCTTCCTGAGCTGATCTCCGGAGGACGCCCAGGGGCCGACAGGGCTGCTTAAAGAGAGAGGTTATAGTCTATGGAAGGAGGGCTATGTTTGGAGATGCGGACACCTCGAGGCCCCAAAGCCTTCAGCAATCTAAGGCACATTTGGAAATAAAAAGCGTTTTCTCCTTTACAACGGACCTGTGCTTATCCATCCTTCAGATTCCTTATGGAAATAAAGTACAAGGCACAGCCCTCTGTTTTGAGACCTGGTTCTGGACCAAATACCATTTACACTGCTCTTCCCTCCCCGTCCATGTGAACACTTAAACCCACGGGCTGCACCTACACCCTCGCCCTACCTCCCTCGCCCACATCGGATGATCTAGCCTCTTCCTGCACCTTGGCACCCACACATGGGCCCATCTGCCTTTGCCCCATCTCAGTGCACACCCCTCGGACCCACGTGCACAGCCCCACATGGTCCCACATGTGCAGGTACACACACACCAGGCTACGCACTCTCCCGCCTCTGTGCTCCCAGATCCCCCCACATTCACGTGGACACACACAAGCCCCCAGTGCACACAAAACCAGGGGCCAAGTCTGAAAGAACCCTTGGACTAAGGTTCAGGCAGTTTTCCGGGGTGAGGAGACTAAGGAGAGAACAAACTCAGGACAACAGCAAGGACAGCCCCCGAATCCCTAGGCTCTGATGACCACCAGGGGGCAGGCAGCCAGGCCAGAGTCTGGGGCCTTCGGAGCAGTGGAATTGTTCGATTGTCACAGTTGAGAAGCTGGTAACCCCCAGGAACCCCGCCAGCCCCGAGTGCCAGAAAGGATTTAAGAAAGCCCGAGAGTGACTTTACCTTCACTTAGCTGAGGCACCTGCTCTGGCCCACCTGCTTGCTCAACGCTGGGGAGGCAAGACAGACCCGCCCTCCTCTGGGATTTTACAATCATAGGAGCAGCGCAGTGACAATGGTCGTGAGCATCCTTGCTAACCTTGGCTGCATGCCAGAACCCGCTGACCGCTGGCGCTTATGTAAATGCATTTAATCCCTATAACAACCCACGAGGAGGGTACTGATGGTAGTCCAGTTTAGAGAAGGTAAAACTGAGGCACAGAGAGATTAATTAAGTAACTTGTCCAAGGTTTAACAGCCAATAAATGAAGGAGCTGATATTTGGCCCTCAGCCCTCTGAGTGTCCATGCCACTAAGCATTTGATGACACTGCTCACGAAGGGAGAGCCACCCCCCATTTTGGCATGACACTTTAGAGTTTGCAAAGCATTTTATTTTATTTTTTTTAGGAGGGAGGGGGTGATGGTCATGGTGGGGGGCACTTGTGGGGAGAAGCACTGGGTGTTATTTGGAAACCAATTTGACAATAAACTATTATAAAAAAAAATAAAACACTTCGAAAAATAAATAAATAAATAAATCTTTTAACGTTTACTTATTTTTGAGAGACAGAGAGAGACAGGGTGTGAGCAGGGGAGGAGCAGAGAGGGAGAGGGAGACACAGAATCCGAAGCAGGCTCCAGGCTCTGAGCTAGCTGTCAGCACAGAGCCTGATTCAGGGCTCGAACCCATGAACCATGAAATCATGACCTGAGCTTAAGTCAGACGCTCAACCTACTGAGCCACCCAGGGGCCCCTGCAAAGCATTTTAAACACACTTTATTGAGTTCAAATGGACTAAAACCAGCCAGCCTCAGAAGTGGTTCTCATTCCTCTCATTTCACAGGTAGGAAAATGGAGATCAAAACTTTAAATATATTATATACCAGACAGCTGGTAACAGAGTACAACTCACACCCAGCTCTGTCAGGTCCGGGCAACATGGTGCAGCCTCTGCCATCCCAGGCCCAGTCACTCCTCGTTCTGGGCCTCAGTTTCCCCATCTGTAAAACAAGAAAGAACCACGCCTGCTCCCTCCTGGTTTCCCGGAATAGATAACATGGTGTTGAGTATAAAATAGGAGGTAAAGTGAGCTGACATCTTCTGCGTGAAGAGCCAGGAAGAGGTCTCCTCCCAGTGCTTCTGTCTTATATTTTCACCACATTTAACTCAGAAGGCGAGTGAGCTCTTGACCGTCATGCTATGCAGCAAGGTGATGGACTCTGGAACCCGACAGAGTTGGGTTCAAATTCTGCTCTGACACGTAGCAGCTACATTCTGGGGGCAGTCACTTCGCCTCTCCAAGCCTCTGTTTCCCCCTCCCTGAGCTTCTGTTTCCCCCGCCGTCACCGGCTGGTGCACCTGCTGCCAGGGCCATTGTGAGGAGAAAGGAAGGGACGTGCGAGGATCGCCTGGCCACTCCCTGGGCGGATGTAAGCACCCACATCCTGGGAGTCTCTGAAAATTATCCTCATTATTTTTATCTTCAGTCCTGGAAATGCCCGTTTCGGTGGGGATGCCACAGCTCCCTGAACTTCTTCCTCCTGGCATGGAACCAGGCTTCCTTCGAAGAAATGCTTTTCCACACTTGCCGTGGCCCCAGATGGGAGACTCATCGTATCCTTGCCCCTGGGGGTTCGAGCCTCCCCTCCCCTCAGACTGTCCTGCTGGGGAAGGCTGGCAGCCTCTCCTCCCAAGCTTCCTGCCCCCCCGCTGGGCCCTGTAGAGAGGGGGTTACTCGGCAGCCCCCTGACTCATCGCTCTGCTGAATAATCCAGGAAGGTGTCTGATTTAGGGAACATGCCAATCTGATATCAGGGCCTGATCACTGGAACGCAGCTCCCTGGGGAAGAGAAAATGAAAAAATATGACTAAACTATCCTCCCACACGGGCTGTCATTAACACAGTGCTCGGTATGTCACAGATATTTTTGCTTCGTCTCCAAATAATTTGTTCTTCCAACTTAAAAAAAATTTTTTAATTTAATTTTTATTACCCCTTCCTCCACCTCCCCATTTAGCATGCACTTTGCTCTGGGAGGTCAAGGGAAGGTGAGGTCAAGGGAAAAGTGAATGCATGTCCTTCCTGCCCTGGCCCTGAAAGGAAAGGCGAGTAAGGCCCCAGGCAGGCCGGTCTGTTCAGCCAGGTCCCACAGCCAAGGCCAAATGCTCCCTCTCCCTCCCTCCTCCCCTTCCCCTTCCTCTTCTTCCTCCTCCCTCCACCCTCCTCCTTCCTCTCCCTCCCCTGCTTCCCCCACCTTCTGCTCAGCCCCTTCCTCTCTTTCCTCCTCTTCCTCCCTCTCTCCATCTCCCCCCCATCACTACTCCGTCCCTCCTCCTCCTGCTGCTCTGACTTTGGCTCCTGCCCCAGGGTCAGCGGGAGCACACCATGAACTGAGGTCCCCAAGGCCCACGCTGGCCTGTGCTGGCCCCACAGCTGAGGAAGAGGCTCTTGGGATAATTGCCTTGGAGGAAGAAATCCTCAGAACGGTGGGACACATCCAGGCCCAGAGCCCTGCCTACGGGCCCAGTCACAGAGTGGGAGAGCCGTGCTCTCCCAGCCCCTCGGGACCCTGGTCACTCCAGGCCTGGTGAGGCTGGGCCAGCCTCCATGGACCCCCAACTAGGAAGTTCCCACATCATCGCCCATGCAGCCCACCTGGTAGTGGTCACTCTGCCACCGTTAGCTCCTGGGGAGAGAGTCAGTCAGCGTTTACCACATGCAGGCACTGGGCGAGGGTGGGGGGCACACAGCAGATGGAGTTTCTGCTCCTGCATTTTGGGGCTGGGGGGTTGGTGGGGGTGGGGAGCCATAAACAAACATGGAGATGGACACACACACAGTGACTACAATAACTTCAAGCCAAGTACCATAAAGGAGATGGAAGAGGCAAGGGAAGAAGAGGACAGGTTTAGGCCGAGCACTGAGGAAGGGCCTGGGTGGCCCTGACGGAAGGAGTTTGCTCTGCAAAGATGCAGGGATGGAGCATTCCAGGCAGAAACAATGTGGGGTGTCCGAGAGACAGGAGGGAGGCCATGAGACTGGGGCCCTTGAACTAGTGGGCAGTGAGGGGGCAGCAGGCAGCAGACCACAGGCCCTCACTCCCTCACAGGCCAGAGGGCCATTTGGAAGATTTTAGATGCAATGGAAAGCCATTGGAGGGTTTGATGCAACAGGTGATTCGATCTAACCTGTAGTTTAAATGGCTAACTCTGGCTCACGGTTGAAGGATGGGTATGCGGAGCAAGATGGTAGCCACAGGATGCCCAGTGAGGAGGCTGATTGCAGAAGAAGGAGCAAGGGGGTCTTAGATCTAGATCTTTGGTACTGCCCCCAGCTGCAGACTCCCCACACCTACATGTCCAAAGTAGAGCTGGTGATTCCCATTTCCCTCAATCTGATGGAATTTCTGAGTCAGTGGCTCCAGCTCTAGCCCAGTCTTCCCAAGACAAGGGACAGACCCCGTGGAGAGGCTAACCCACGGTGGGGAACAGAGTAGGGTAAGAGGAGCACTTGCTGAGGGTCCCAGCGTGCCTGTGTCTCAGGAAAGACTTGGGAACTCCTTAAGGACTTAGGGATTTTAAAACTATCCCCCCTTCCGCCACCCCACGTATACACCTTATTCTCCAGCCTCACCACGTTACAAGTCTCGAGCTTCCAGTGGGAGGCTTTGTCACACCTGCAAGCCTTCATACATGTCCCCCATCTCTCTAAACACCTCCTGAAGGCCTTCTCCCCACAGTCCCTGGCAAACTCCTATTCATCCTCCAAGCCACAACGTGCCACCTTCTCTGCGAAGTGTCCCCAGGCCCCGGCCTCCTGCCTGCGGGGGTGGAAGGGGGCCCAGAGCTCCTGCTCAGAGCTACCCTGGACCCATGTAGCTGCCGTAGCCTCATCTCACTGCGTGGTGATGATCCATCTGCCTGCATGTCTCCCTTGCGGAACTGTGAGCCCCCAGAAGGCAGGGACCATCTTCCGCCATCTTCCTCTGCTCAGCCCCGGAGCAGCAGCAACATCTGTTGACCCAGAACTTTCCCTCTGGGTCCTCATTTCAGCTAAAAGCCAAGCTGTCTAATCACATTTGCAAATCTAAGACTCCTCACCATGGAGGATCAACTCTGAGCCAAACCCACCTCCTCCAGGAAGTCTTTGATTTGGAAAGATGCTTTGCTGTATCCTCTCAGAGCTTGGCCTCCCTGTTTCAATTCCATGCCTCCCTTCCTAGAATGTGGTTTCCAGGAGGTCCTCCCCACCTGCTTCCTTTTTGTTCATTAATTGATTCAGTAGATAGTTATTGTTCAGTCCCAGCTGAAATGTCAGAGACTTCCTCCCTGAATGCCAGTCTGGAGAGCCCCCAGCCATCTCCCATTATTATGCTCTGCGTGGTACTGTAGTATCTTTGACTTAGATGCCTGTTGATTTATTTATCGTATAATCTTCTCCAACACGGTGCACGTTCTAGGAAGCCGGGCCTGGCCTGTCTCACTCATGGGGGCCTCCTGAGTGTCCAGAACAGTACCTGGCATGGGGTAGGCCCTCAAGCAATCATTCTTGGAGCAAGTGACTCTTGAGCTCTCCCTATATATAGCATGTTGCCGCAGGCACCATGGCCCTTTCCCTCAGAAAGCATATCTGCCTGAGGTCTTGAGACTCATGCCTTGGCCAGCTGGCTCACAGATCGTGGCAACACCGGGTAAATGATACCCAGGTGCCATTGGCGTCAAAGCAGAGGACAGTCTGAAGGCCAGAGTGGCAGGGCAGGCTTTATGGAGGGCATGAGGACAGGGGCAAGCTCTGGACACTCACTCTCACAGCCAGGCTTCTGCCTGTGTGGCGCCTTCGCCCAGAAGACCATACTCCGCCTCTTTATGACGCTTCACCAACTCTCTTTGCTCTTTGGCTTCTAGGAAGCTTTTTCCTGTCCTACATGCTCAAGGCTGTGGGACCCTGGACTTCCGTGTCACAGCTTGGGAATGGCCTTGTATGTCTTCTACACACACACACACATACACACACACACACACACATACACACACAGAAAGCTGGCTACATGGGGACAAAGGTGATGTGTGATTCGTCTTCAGTTCCCCGGAACCTGACACTGTTCCTAGAACACAGTAGATGCCCAGAGAGTATATGCAGAATAAATGAAAGGGGCTTCTTCCCTTCCGTGATGGGCAGGGAGCTCCTGAGTACAGGTTTATCCAGCACATATTCACGGAGCACTTACCCTGTGCCCCACACTGTTCTAGGCTCCCCAGTTACAACTGTCAACCAGACATACAACACTCCTTGCATCCCAGAAGCTGACATACTATTCAGGGGATAGCAAGAGAAGTAAGTAAGGGGACACTTTAGATGGTGATCAACGTGATGGGGAATAACGAAGCCGAGAGGCAGACAGGCGGTGTCGGGATTGCTGTGCTTAGCAGGGTGGTCTCGGGTGGTCCCCGAGAAGGGTTTGGTGATGCCCTGGGGGAGGCAAGGGGACCACGTGGAGCCACTGCCTGTGGGACATCGCTCCAGCAAGTCCGCCCTGTCTCTTCTGAAACACTGACTTCTCTCTAATGGACCGTTCCCATGGGCTTCAGACAGCCTGTTATTTCTTCTATCTTTAAAGACCTCCCTTCCCTCCCCTCACCACCTCCCTGCTAACAAACCTTCTTTGCTTCTCTTTATAGTAAATCTCCACGGAGGAATGTTCTGGTTCACCTCCTCCCATTCTCTTCCTTCTTTTCTTTCCAACTCAATGACTATTTACTGTGTGGCCCATGTGCCTGGCACCTTGCGAGCACTCACTGATTTAATCCTCCTAACCGTGGCCTCAGATTCAGAAACAGAAGCAAAGAGAGGTTAAAGAATGTGCCTGAAGTCACACAGCTGGTAAGAGGCAGAGCAGGACTTGAACCTTGGCCGGCTGGGACCCAGACCTGTGCTTTCAGTCTGTGCTGGGTGGCCTCTCGGTGCCCCACCCTGTAATGCCACCGCTCTCCTGAAATTCTGGTCGAGATCACCTGTGGCTCCCTATTGCCAGATCCCACGGTGGCCTCTCACCCATCCTCAGGGCAGCACTTCCCACAGTTGGTCACCCCTTCATCCCCTACTTGCTTTCTTCCCCAGGCTTCTGGAACACCATGCCCGCCTGGTCCTGCCACCTCACTCTCACTCCCTGTCTGGCTCTTTTACTGGCTTCTCTCCCCCGACCCTGGGATGGGGGAGAGCCCGGAGCTGGGTCCTTCATCCTTTTCTCCATCTGCATCCACTGCCTGGTCCTCCTGTCTGTTCTCCGGGCTCTCAGTGCTCTGCACGCCTACTCCCGCGTTTACAATTCCCGCACTGACCTCTTCCCAACGGCAGACTCCTGCGTCCATCTGAGCTCTTCCTTCTCCACTGCGATATCTCAGACATCTCAGACCAGCGTGTCCAAACAGAACTGCTTTCCTCTCCCCATCCTGGTGGCCCAAACCTGCTCTTGCCCATAGTCCTTGTGGAGGGAAGGCACCTGCCTCTCATATGCTCAAGCCCAAAGCCTTAGAGTTGCCCTGAACCCCTCTACTTGTCTCCCACCCCACATTTCCATCTGTCAGGGACTCCATCTGACTTTTCCTTCAGAGCACACACGGTGTCTGATGGCTCCTTGCCATCTCCACTCCTACCATTGGTGTAAGCCACTGTCCCTCCTGCCTTCCTGGAATGTCCTCCTGGTGGGGCTCCCACTCACATCCTTGACCGTGACTCTTATCACGGCAGCCAGCACACCCCTGTTACGACTTGAATCACAGTGTGGCTTCCTCCCCGAGCACCCCGCTGATGGCCATCTTTTCATCCAAAGGCAAAGCCAAAGTCTTTATGGTATCCTCCACTCCAGCACCCAGAGCCCCTCTGAATTCATGGACCTCTCCCTCTTGGTGCCTCAACATTCCAGGAGGGCTCCCATCTCAGGACTTTGCCCTTGACTATGCCCACAGCCTGAAATACTCACCCCCAGATGCGTCACAGCCAACTCCCCAGATGTCACCTTTGGGATGGAGGTGGCCCTGACATCCCAGGTTTTCTGTCCCCTCTCCCCACCCCCCGCCTTGCTCTGCTCTGTCCTTCATAGCACTTTGCACCTTCGAACATACAGTGGGGTTGACTTAGTTAAGTAAAACTCCCCTCAGAGCCCGTGAGCCCTGCTGGGAGCCACAGTCTTTGTTGCATGCTGTGATATTCTAAGCACCCCGGTCGGACCCCACAGCCCAGTGCTCCGCAAACACCTCTGAGAGTGACGGTGTTCCAGGCAGGGGGGCCAATGGTTTCCTGGGTTGATCAAGTCCCCCCTGGCTGCCTGAGCTGGGTCAGGTCTATCATTCCGTCTATGGAGTGGGGCCACCAGCCAGGCTGTGGCATCTACCCCCCACGCTTTGGGTAGACCTCTGTTCATGTGTGGGGTAACACTGGCAGCCTTGCCCGGGATGAGCAGCGGGCTGCTGGGCGCAGCACCGCAAACCCCAGGATGGACTCCTTACATTGAGATCGACACACTGTCCTGATCTGAGGAGTGATGAACCAACTTCTGCATGCCTCCTGCTTCCTTAGGAGACGCGCCCAGAGAATAGCTGTGTGCCAACAAGGCTCCTGACAGTGAGTGACAGGAAGATGCATTGCACCGGGACCCTGTCCCCTGCAGTCCCCCTTCCCTGACCCCAAGGCTCTTTGGCTGCCTGCAGTTTCCTTCTCTTCTTCAAATGTGTGTTTGCCTCTTTCTGCTGCTGCTTCTCCATTGTCCCTTCTCCCTGCACCCCCCCACCCCACATGCTTCTGTCTCTCTCTGTCTTTGGGTTTCTCTGTACCTGGGTCTCTCTGTCACAGTCTATGATTTCTCCTCCATTCTACCTCTCCCTCTGAATCCTCCCCTTCCTTTCCTGTAACTACCACCTTCCTCCCACCCTGGCGTCTCCTTCTCTTGGCCTCTGGCCCCTGGTAAGAGTTTCCACTAACCAGCAGTCAGCGCCAACCCCTCAGTGCCTCTGTCCTCTCTAGAGCTGGCTCTGCTGACACTCGGTCCACCCACCTGGGGTGACCTTGTCCCAGCCCGCAGTGTTGGCCCGTTTGATGCTCCATGGCCTCAAGGCTGTTTTAAACCTGGCACACTTGTTTGTTCTTCCTTTTTCCAACCCGTAAATGTTCACCCCAGCTCCTCTATGACAGAGGAATTATGGGGACACTTGAGTGGTCCTTTCCTTCTGAAGGTTGGTTTTGCTTAGAAATATTGTTAAGGACTTGAAGGCAGCAGAGCAGGTCTGCCTTGGCGACCAGATGAGGCTTTCCTCTCTCCCCTCCCCCTCCTCTTCCTTTTCTAGTCTGACCACATCTAAATGATTGTCTATTTTTGCCATTCTCCCCTCTTTCTCTGGAGACCTCTTTTCCATCCCACCTTACCCCCACCTTCCAGAAGGGCATTTGCTGAAAGGTGGTCGCATACTTAAATGGCATCATGCCCTTGAAGAGGGGCTTCGTGTGTTGGAAGCATGAAAACTCAGGGTTTGTAAGTACCGTCACAGCCTCCGTGGACAGACGGGGCGGCCCTCCAGTCACCCCCTCTGACTCCTACCTGACAACACCCCCACCCCAAACCTCCAGCTTTGTGCCCAGATAAACACGAGCAGGAGCCTGCCTGCCTCTCTCTCCGTATGCCTTACCCCATTCCCTGGCATTCTCATAGGCCCGAGCGTATCTTCTTAGAGGACTGAAGTATGTTAGGCACCAACAGCCTCTCCTGCAGCTCCTGCGGGAGCTTCCCAGAGCATTGTGGGCAGGTAGCACTTACATCTCTCTCGAATGCTGGCTGCGATGGGAGGTTCACTACCTATTGGCAGTAGGCTCTCTGGTCAAGTATCTATGTTGGGCTTACACTGACCCCCCATGTCCTGGTTGTGTCATCTCAGGCACATGTACTTAACCTCTCACAGTCTCAGTTCTCCCCTTTTTTCAAAAGGACAATGAGAGGTGCCTGGGTGTCTCAGTCAGTTTGACATCCAACTTCGAGGTTCATGATCTCATGGTTGTGGGTTCAAGCCCCACATTGGGCAGGCTCTGTGCTGACAGCTCAGGGCCTGGAGCTGCTTCAGACTCTGTGTCTCCCTCTCTCTCTGCCTCCCCTCAAAATAAACATTAAAAAAGAGTTTTAGAGGGCACCTGGGTGGCTCATTTGATTAAGCCTCCAACTTTGGCTCAGGTCATGATCTCACATTTGTGGGTTTGAACCCTGCGTGGGGCTCTGGGCTGACAGCTCAGAGCCTGGAACCTATTTCCGATTCTGCGTCTCTCTCACTGCCCCTCCCCCTCTCAGGCTCTGTCTCTCTCTGTATCAAAAATAAATAATAATTTTTTAAAAAGTTTTTAAAAAGACAACAAAAAAATACCTTTTCGGGGCATTGTGAAAAGTGTTGTGGTAATGCAGGGAAAGTGCCTATCACAGTGCCTGATGCTTTGTGAGCACTCGGTGAGTGTTAGCTATTTTATTATTCTCTCTCAAGGCAACCTTGGTTCTGAGAGGAGATGGGCCTCCCAATAAGTTGAAGGGGGCTGCCTCCGCTGGCGCTATATACAAAGGGCACCTGATCTCTCCCGCATAGGACAGCCCTTCAAATGTTTGACGACAGCTTTTGTGTCCATTCTAAATCAGCTCTCCTCTAATTTAAGTATCCCCGTTTTCATCACTGTGCCTCATACTTTTCACAGTCTCCAGGCCCCTCGCCATCTAGGTCACTGTCCTTTGTACACACTTGTCAATGCGCTTCCAAAAGACACAGCCTACAGAAGTGACAGCAAGGCTACAAATTTGGTCTGAGCTGCCCAGGGTGCAAAGGGGACTATTTTGCCCTTGATCTGGATGCCCCCGGTCAAGGGCAGCCACAGCCAAAGCCTCCATTAGTAGTGGACGTCAGGTGTCTGTTGATCGGTTGACTTGGCGACCAGGGACCAACTAAAAACTCCTGATTCTCACACGAACCTCTCGAGTCTGCTCTCATCATACTCCCCAAGTGAATTTTTTGAACTAATGCTGGATGGACGTTGTGTCTGTTGAACTGCATTGTATTTATTTTGGCCCCTGGTGTAGGTCGAAACTCTGTCTTAAATAATTTCATTATTTGAATAGACAATACCCATCCATGTTTAGACATCAAATAATAGAACAAGTAAACTGTGGCGAGTCCCCATGCCTCCCCCTCGGGCCAAACCCTCTCTCCCCAGATAGGTAGTGACATGCTTGGCTTCCCAGGTACCCTCCTGGGGTGTCTGTACACAGCCACAAGCCAGCACCAATACTGGCTCACATATTTCACCTGCTTCTTACACAGCATCCTGGGGACACAAATGGCCTGAAGCTTTGCTTATTTCACCTAACGATGCCAGAGACCCTTCTGAATCCTCAGTCTTTTATCTGACAGAGCTCCTAATGTACCAGGTTGGTGACATGTGTACACAAAGTAGGCATGTCATCAATGTCTTCATCCACAGGGCTAATAGAAACATATGGAGCCTGGAGGCCCGTCCCTATGGACATGACCCAAACTGATGCCCATCCAGAAATTAACACTGCTGTGCACATGGTCCTACCAGCGTCTGTACCACCAAATGGGCTGATTCCCAGCCCCTTTCCCCCCTTCTTCTCCAGGAGAGCGTGCACATGTATCAAGTAGCTCACCAAAGAACCAGGTGCAACAGTGGTTCTGAGTCATGGAGGATTTTCCTCAAGGGGACATTTGGCAATGTCCAGGGACATCCTCGGTCCGAGTGTGTGTGTTGAGGGTGGGGATGTTGCTACTGGCATTGTGGGTAGAGGGTGCAGGGTGCATAGCTAAACAGCCTACAGTGCCCAGGGAAGCCCCCCCCCCCACCCACACAAAGAATCAGCAAGTCTGTCAGTAGTACCAAGGTTGAGAACCCCTGATCTAGAGCCTTACCAAAAGAGAAACATTTTTAAAGATGAATTTGGTGCTACCTGGTCTTAATCTAGTTGGTTCTGGACCATCCCCGTTTTTCAAAAGTTACGTGAACATACAATTCAGGTTTGGTAAGAAAGAATCCTCTGACTGACTGAAAAATCATCCACACTCTCTGGTACAGACAGTCCCCGGATTTGGGGACAATCTCCTCCAGGGATGCCCTGCTCCATGGAGATATCACAACGTGGGAATTTCCCCTCTAGACTTTTCTCTCCTCTTTCTGGGACGGCTCACATTCCTGGTGACAACTTTGGTTCTGGCTTCTCTGCCTCCAGGGCCCCCTGCCCCAGCCAAGAATGGCACAAAACCTCTGGGAAATTATACAGAAATGTCACTAATAAGGGGACAGGCTTGGGCGAAGAGCTCTCTGTCCCTCTTTAAGATGTGCCCATTTCTTATTTAGGGATGCGTCAGTGTCCTCAGACAAACATCTTTAAAGCCTTGATAAATGGGGTGGGGAAGTCACTCCCCATACCTCTTTTTGAGTCTATCTAAAGAGAATTGAGTTGAAGCTTTAAAGAAAGAATTGTTGGTGTCAGCAGATCCCAGAGACCCAGTTCCCCCAAAAGATCATAGTGACCAGAGCTCCCAGCTCGAAATGGTTCATCTCCCAATTCACTGAGTCCTGTTGTATCCAAAATGGTGTCAGGGTCCTATTCATTCAGGGATAAATGAAGCATGGACCTGGCTCTTGAGGGGCTTGAAAGAAGCAGCCTGTGTCGTGGGAAGGCATGAACTTGGGACAGATCTGCATCCAAATGCCACAGAGACGGCAAGACTGTTGCTAACCGGATATGGGACTCAATGCCCTAAACAACGGTCTTTCCTCTGTAAGAATGGAGATCTAGCAAGAGCTAGCTCGTGGATGGGAAAACGGATTGCAAACAGGCCTGTGAAATGTCTCTTGCACACAGTGAGCCGTCAATATTGCAGTTATTATTGAGCACTGTAATATCCTAGTGCAGATTTTCGACATGGAATCTGATAAGCACTAAATAAAGGCCCAAACAAAGGACGTCGGACGCATAAAAGAGGAGTCAGTGAAGCAGTCCAAGTGTTTGTGAAAAACGTTGACCTTGAAATTGTTGGAAGACCTGGCTTTGAATCAGAGCCTTCTCCATTACTCAGTAGCTGCAAGAGCAGGGATACTTGGTTTCCTTTCTCTAAGCCTCTGCATTTCTGTCTATAAAATGGAGATAGGAGGCCCCACCTACACAGCAGTAAACAGTAAATAAGTTTGCAGTTATTTGGAGTCCTCGGCTGAGCTTCAATCACAGAGACTTCTTGAAACAGGTGGCATTTGAGCCGAGCCCTGAGGAGTGAGGAGGGTGTCCGTAAAGGCAAAAAGGAATCAAGAAAATGTCTCAGAATACGAGCTGAGCAAAGCAGGGAATCGTTAATGTCTGTGGAACCCTCCAGGAATCAGGGACGTGTGTTTGGGGTATCACACAGATGTTGGTCATGTGGTCAAGAAATTTACAAGAGTGCTTAGTTTGGCGCCTGTCCTGTGGGAAGTGCTGAACTGGCAATCACGGTTAGACCCGTGGCTGGGGGCTTGACCTTGGGCATTGAAGGTGGGCTAGTTGCCATCAGACCAAGGAGGAGGCCCGATGTTTGGGCACGGGAAGCCATCACTAGACTTTGAGAAAAGTGACATGATCCGAACACTTTTGGGCTAACTTGTGGTTAAGTGTGGAGGGGAGGCTGGTGAGGCATGAGACCTGTTGGCCCAGAAAACCAGAGAGCAGTTGGTTTCTTTACTCTGGAGTCTGGGGCAAGCTGCAGAGACTCAGCAAGGCCCCAGGCTCACAGCTGGGCTGGGCCGAGGTCCTGGGGAGTCGGGGGAGAGTTAGGCGTTCCGGCCCCTCCCTCTGGACTCTTCCACCACCCTCCCCAGCTCCCTATGACAGCTGCGGCTCCCACCCCCAGTCCCTGTTTGGAGCAGTGATTAATACAGGTTTAAAATAATCTTTGTCTTCTCCCTTTGTCCGCCCCCAGCACAGCCGCTGCTCTCCTCCTATCCCCCCACCCCCTCGCCGGCCACACCTCAGACACCAGCCTCGGGCAGCTCAAACCTGGGGGGCAGCTCTGGCTCACACACTGAGGCTCCTTCCCACCACCCTACACACACTCCAGACCCAGAGCAGACACCAGACTTCGCTTCCAGGCCCCTTCTTGGCCCTGGACGCGTCTCGGTCTGCTCTGCCCGAGGCAGAGAGACCCTGGCAGGAGGTGTCTCTCCTCGGTGACACTGACGTCCAGAAGCACAGGCACAGGCCTACTGAGCGTACGAACTGCACCTGGTAGGCCCTGCTTCACCCCAATATGGAGTGCTGGTAGGTCTTCCACACTTCACTGGGGCACGCACGCCAGGCCTCAGTTTCCCTATCGGTCGTCTGACTTTTTTTCCTTCCCAAAGAACTTTTTTTTCATTTCTTCACTGATGCTCCTAAGTGGAGGGGCCTGGATAATGTCACCCCCTTAAACGAGTGAGGAAAATCAAAGCTCAGAGAGGGTGTGTGGCTTCCCCAAAGGTCAGAGCCAAAAACTGCGGGGGACAGCCCCCTGAAGCAGCAGGAGCTCTCTCTCTTGGAGAGGCCAGCCACCTGCCTCTGTTCAAAGCTGCCAGGTCTCCATTCATGTCTCTTCAGGACACCAAGGCATGAGGTACCTCCCTTATCCTCCTTCTCTCCCTAGAATAAAGTGCATATAGTCTGAAAATTAGCAGACAGTAGCCCCTCCAGAGCCATGCGACTCAGGCTAGCACAGTGCTTTTGTCTGGCTCCAGACATGTAGGTTTGGATCCAGGGAAGGACCTGTGGATATGGTTAGGGCAAACCAGCCGAGAGTGGATCAGACGGAATTGAAATACGAAGTCATGGAGTATTATCGTTCAAAGGAATGCGAGGATATCTAGTGTACCTTCTGTATTTGACAAAGAAAGAAACTGAGGCCCAGAGTGGGGAAGGGGCCCTCAGAGCCACACAGCTGCGGGATGATGCACCCTCTGCCCTGCCTGCCTCAGAGGCAGCCCTGGACTGTCCCCTGATGCTGCCACCTTGGTTTCTCCCTCCTGGTGACCTCGGAGGTGACATAGCATAAAAAGAATTTGCTGCCCCCACCTGTCCCCACCACCAGCACACAGTAGCCAGAGTCAAAGGGTGTTAAGAACAAAAGTAACATGTCAGCTGATGGGGGAAGCCATCCCAAAGTTCAGCCTGAGAAATGGGAGGAGAGAAAAGGCGTGGGGGCAGCTGATGGGGACTTGAGCCAGTGCCGCCTTGGGCAGGTCTCACTTGGATGCCAGGCTGAACTGTGCCTCTGAGAACACAAAAGACACGTTCTTTGCTCCGTCTGGTGGGAGAGAGCCGATGAGTTCACGCCTGTGCTCAGACAGAGCTGACAAATGCCGAGTTAATCCCAGATCGCTTGCTTGGGATTTAAAAAAAAAAAAAAAGATAGAAAAATGGAGGTGGGGAAATGTGTCACTTTGGGTAGGAAAGGGAGACAGGAGTATGTCTGATGGCCTGGGTGGAGTCAGGCTAAATATTTCATGTTCTCGACAGAGACCTGGAGGGGACCATCCTTCTCTCTAAACAGTGACACACGAGGCTCCTGGGCTGGGAGACAGGCTGCTTCCAGCGGCCTCTTAGGGAAAAGGCAGGGGGAAAGGGTCCCATTGGGAAACGCAGCAGAGGACCCAGGAGCAAAGGTCGAGGGCAGCTGGAGGCGGGGGCAGAGAAGGTGGGGGGCCAACCAAGAGCTCCCTTTATTAAAAAAATAATGGTTCATTCTTTACATTTGGAATAAAAACCTGTTGTAATTACCTAGCAGTGGGAAAGCAATTTCCAACCAGCTTTATTGCTCTGCTCCCCAACAAAATGTGCAACGGAACATCCACCCGGGAATAGCAGGAGCGAAGACACACGACAGTAACTATGATATTTAAGTGTTTCCACAGTAGAAATTTCAATAAGGTTTAAATGAACCATAAGTTGATTTCTCTCTGGATTATTCTTTTCCTTCTCTTCCTTTATTACTTAAGACATTGTGCTCCTACCCTGTAGTTCTACGGCACTTGCAAAGAAGTCCCAGCAGGAAACTTCAAAATGTTAAGTTACCATCCCAAATGCCTCTCTCCTAATCCATGCTCTTAATCCAGAGGGGATGGGCACCTTCCATCCACTTGAGACATCAGCTGAGTGAGCCTGAAGCCATGGGGTGTCACCTTAGAGCCCAGAGATGCCCTAGGGAGACTCTGCCCAGGCTGGCTGAACTCTGCTTAGAGCCCCGTGTTCTCAGTTGTACCTCCCGTTATAGAAGTTGCCAATATATAACCCAGTGAGAGTAAATAAGCTTCCACAACTCAGTGTATAAATTCTTGATGATCAAGTATCCCTCTGTTGAGTCTACATTGGGTTGAGATCCTAGAAATGGGTATGTTAGGCTGAGATCCTAGCAGTGGGTAATGCCTGGAATCAGAATGCTTGCCAGCCCCCTGTATTTTTGACACATGTAAATTCCTTGAATACCACACAAGTTCTAGGCATAGAGGGGAGATATAAAGAAGGGCAAACTGTTCCACCAACCTGTAAATACATAATAATGGTGGAAATGTGTGTTGTGTTACTACTATAGGACAGCCATTTTGCTAAGCCATATATGTACACATAGGTACATATTTATCATGTCATTTAATCCTCATGACAACCTTAAGAGTGGTTACCACTATAATCATCCCATTTTTCAGATGAGGACGGGAAGGTACAAGGAGCTTAAGTAGCTTGCCCAAGATCTCCTAGGCGGTGAGGGTCAGCACTGGGATTGACCCAGACACTTGAGCTCTGGCACAGGGCTGCTGCTCACTGCCACCCTGCCTCTCCAGCCCACCCCTGGATTCGCTGACTCAAGTCTGCACTGCGGACACATTGAACTCGCCTTAGAATGAAAGTGCTTGAAATCTCCTAGATGAGCCAACTCTGGAAGAAATGAGTGGGCAATCTTGTGGTGATGCCTTCCTCTGAGCCTCTGAAGGGCTGCAGAGACCATATGTCTGGATGAGAGCCCCTGGTCTCAGGAGGCACGAAACTGGCAAAGACAGCCCCCTCGAGTGCCGCCATTGTCTTCTCCAGACATTGCATCTGGACACGCAAGCAAGTTTCTCCCTGCAAGGCTGAGATAAAGCATGTTTTCACACCATAGGGTTCTTTTCAGCCCTTGGAGCACATACAGAGCTGGAAAAGAAGGAAGAGCTCTGAGCATGGGCTTTAATTTCAAGCTTTGAAAACCCAGGACATATCTAGGAATATTTGGATGGAAAAGTGCCTTCATGCTGAGTTTTCTGCTCAAGGCTGCATTTCAGGGGCTGTTAAAGTAATCTCTGGGGGCTGAGAGGCAAGAATGTAAATGCATTGACGGGGACCCTTCTCCAGCACTCAGAAACCCAACCCACCAAGTTCCAAGCCAGGTCCCCACCACTGAATATTCATGGTTCTTGTAGTAGTACTCCGGGTCCTCCAGAGAAACAGAACAAATAGGATATATATATTTATTTCTCTTTTTAAAATTTTTTTTATATATTTTTGAGAGATAGAGTCAGTGCAAGCAAGGGAGGGTCAGAGAGAGAAAGAGACAGAATCTGAAGCAGGCTCTAGGCTCCGAGCTGTCAGCACAGAGCCTGACGTGGGGCCCAAACCCATTAACTGTGAGATCATGACCTGAGCCAAAGCCGGACGCTCAACTGACTGAGCCACCCAGGCACCCCTATATTTATTTCTTATAAGGAGGCGGCTCATACAATTATAAAGATTCAGAAGTCCCAGGATCAGCAGTCATCAAGCTGGAGGCCAGAAAAGCTGATATGTAGTTCCAGTCCAAGTCTGAAGGTCTGAGGACTGGGAGAGTTGACAGTGTGAGTCCCAGAAGACCTAATGCTTCAGCTCAAGTCTGAAGGCCCAAAAAGACCCTAGTCCCAGTTCAAACCATCAGGCAAGAGTTTCCTATAATTTGTGGGAAGATCAGACCTTTTTTTTTCTATTCAAGTCTTCCAATGATTGGATGAGAGCCAGTCACATTGGTGAGTGGGGCGGGGGCAATCCTCTTTATTCAGTCTACCACTCAGTGTATATCCAAAACAGACATACCCAGAATAATGTTTGGCCAAATGTTCGGTTGCCTTGTGTTCCCGTGAGGTTGACACATAAAATAAGCCATCAGGGGCCCCTGCCTGGCTGCAGCCTGTCCCTCATTCTCCACACCCTGCCCTCCAATTGATGCTCTAGGAGGTGAGACTGTGGGCATCCAAATGGCTCCCGTGATAACGCTGTCCTTTCTGTTGGCTTCCTACGTCTGTTGCCAGCTGTGCTGGTTAAGGCAGAAGCCTGTGACTGTGAGAGTGCCTCTCTTTGCTCCTTAGCCTCTTTTTTCCTCTTAAGACCCCACACCACTAGGAGCAATGGGGCAAAGTCACCAAGGATGGGGAGAAGGGTACACACATGAGTCCTGCCTTGTCAGAGCCTGGCAGCACACCCTGGACAGGACGAGGCTGGACTGGTAGCAGAATCCCACGTCTCCCCCTTGCTCAACATCTGAGCTTGTTCTTACTAGAAGCCCCGTGTCTAACTAGGCATAATAGGGCCATACTGTGGCTGGCAGGAGGGAAGCTCATTTCACACTCTGGGAAATGGAACTCAGCAAAGAGACAGGAAGAGGTTTCACGTACTTGCTTCTCTGCCTGCTAGTCTGAAAGTCGGCGGTGACAACAAGCCAGAGCAGAGAAGTACAAACTTCTCTTTCCAGTAAGTAACCCAGTGAGGAGGTAGCGTGGAGGTTCATCTGCCGTTTCTGCCCCCTGCACCCCTCATCCTGCATGCCTGCTCTGTGACCTTGGGCCAGTCATTTAGCCTTGCCGTGACTTTGTTTCCTCATTTGAAAAAAAAATGGGAATAATAATACCACTGACTCCATAGCATTGTTTCTGAGAGGACTAGATGAATTTGTGTACTTTTATTTTTTTAACTTTATTTATGTATTTTGAGAGAGAGTGAGAGCAAGAGCGGAGGAGGAGGAAGGGCAGAGAGAGCGACAAAGAGGGAGAGAGAGAGAGAATCCCAAGCAGCACTGCTGACACAGAGCCCAACATGGGGCTTAATCCCAGAACGTGGGACCATGACCTGAACCAAAACCAAGAGTCAGACACTTAACTGAAAGTGCTACCCAGGCATCCCCTTTTTTTAAGGTTTATATATTTATATTGAGAAAAAATGAGAGCTTGAATGGGAGAAGAGCAGAGAAAGAGAGAGAGAGAGAGAGAGAGGAATTTGTATACATTTAAATGGCAGTTAAAAATGCCCAGCGCACACACACAAAAATGCCCAGCAAGTAGTAAGTCCTTCCCAAAATATTAGCAATTATTAATGTCCATCAGCCTCCATTTGCTTCCTCAGATTTGGAAATCGAGTTTTCTGCTAATGGAATATACACAGCAAATTTAAAGTCCTAGGTGCCTCCTCCTCCCCCCACCAGCCGAATGATGTGTGCTCTGGGGAAATAACTTACTCACTCAAAAGGAAGGTCAATGGCTCTTTCCCTCTGCCCTCACTGTGAGTCATGAGGCCAAAGGTCACCATCCTGGTGGTGGATCTGGGAAGAATATGTAACATCCCCCATTATTACACCTCTCTGGCACGGTCAACTGACCAATGGTTATGGATCCTTGATATAGAATAGAACCATATTGGTTACTCCTGATCCCCCACTCCCTCCATGGCACAGTCCTCCTTGGGCCTTCCTCACTTCCACTGATCACCTCAGGTGGGAAGGATCTACTCCTTTCTTGCAGCCGATTCAATGTGTGTTCTCCCTCCCTCCCCAGCCCCAGGTCTCAAGTGTGTGCACACAGATAGGCATGTAAGAGGCAACGGTGTTAGGGACACTGGTTGGACGGAGCTCCAAGTATTTTTGGATACGGGCAAATGTAAGGCATAGAGAAACCTCATCCCATGTTTGCCAGAGATCACTGGTACGGGAGTCCCTGCCCCTGATCCGTCGGTTTGCTTTCTACAGGTCCAGTTACTTGCAGTCGAGAGCGGTCCAGAAGTGCTTGAGCCTCCTTCTGCCATATCGTCAGAGGGTCAAGAGTAGCCTAATCCCACATCACAATGCCCGCACCATTCCCTCATGTCTCCTCATGTAGGCATTTTCTCAGCTCATGTCATCACAAGAAGGAGGAGGAGTACAGGGCAAAAACGTATTTTGAGAGAGAGACCAGAGTCACGTAACTTACAGTACATTATTATAACTCTTCTGTTCTATTCCCAGTTTTTGTTGTTAATCTCTTACTATGCCTACCTCCTAAGTTAAACTTTATTAAGCAAAGGCAAACTTGTAAGCCTGATACAGTGCGGAGCACAGGGAATGTACTGTTTTTAATGCATTCGGACAGGTGAGGGAATGAATGAATCATGGACTGTGAGACAGGATCCCAGTCGGTTCGTGTTTTTTGTGGGGCCTTCCTCCCCAGAGACGGAAAGGTGGGGAGGGGCCCCGAGGGCTGGTCCGTGCACCGAGTCAGGACCAGGGAGTGAGTTTCACCAACTTTCTCTCTTCTCTCACTTCTGGGCAGGAGACACAGGTCCACACCTTCCTTCCTCTTTCTATAAATTTCCCTTTGCTCTTCTTCTTTCCCTTTTCTTGCCCTGTCTGCTTTGGTCAGAAGAGGAAGAACAAAACTGTGTCTCTTTCCCCACTCTTAAGTTGTCTGAAAATAGTAACTAATCCCCAGATCACTTTTCCTTGGCCTCAGAGTAAGTCTTGGGAGTGTTTTAGAGCAGAGTGAACCTGCCTGGTTTTGTTTTGCTTGGGCTGGAGTTAAAATCCCCTCACAGCTCCTGGGGTAACCTCCAACTGAAGCCAGGGCCGTCGGCCTAGGAGTAGAGGTGACAGTATGGGGTTGCATCACAGCAATTAAAATTGGCCTACAGAGGGTTTAGGAGGTGGATTAGCTATACACTGGGCCAAGTCCAGAGCAGGCACCTAGCAGCATGGGGAAGCTCACAAGCACCATACCAATGCACAGTTTGATTGCTCCGGGCCTCTGCCCACTCATGGGGTTTGTCCTGAATCAATTTGATGTAGTGGCCCTTGGAAGTACAGAATGTCCAGACTAAAAGGATCGCTTCACAGGTGTGGAAACTGAGATCCAGACAGGTGAAAGGACTTGTCCCAGGGCATAGCACAAATCATTATTGGGGTCCAGGCAATGAGTCACCCAGAAATGTCAGCTTCGTGGATCTAGCCTGTGGGCTAGGGACTTGGCCTAAGGAAGACACGCGTTTGGGGGGCTCGTGTCCCTACTAGCTGAGTAATGAACTTCCTCAGTGTGCATGTTTTTGATCCTTACTGCCGTGCCTGGTACCTACTTTTGAACAGAGAAGGCGAACGGCAGACAGGCTCGCTGGCCCTGTTTTTCTGCTCTCTCCATGAACATCCATCAGCCACAGTTTCATGTTGAATGGGGCTGTGAGGAACTTCAAGGCTGAGATTATTACATTTTGTACATTACACTTCTGCCAGAGAGCTAAAAATACCCTCCTGGTGGTTGCTAAGTGCAGGTCTAATGGTTTTCCTTAGAGGGAAGAATGGGATTCTAGTTTCTGCAAATCTGGAGGCTGCGTGTCCAGAGAAATGCAGACATGGAAATGGTGGGAGCTGGTTGTATGTAGAGCATCCCTAGGGGAGGATTTCCGGGGACTGGTGCCCACAGATCCCTGAAAGGAATGCAGAAGGGGCTGTGGCATCCATGGAGAACTCTCCCCGATCAGCTGATCCCCTCCCCTTGGACTCTGGATTCCGGAATTTTCATTCTTGGAAATATCACTCTTCTTCATGCACAACAGCTAGCCCCACACACAATGCAGAGATTGATTTAGGGAAACCAAGCAGGATCCTAGCAACAGCTTACGTGCCTTCCAGGAGACCTGGTTAAAGGACCTGGGGTAGCTCCCACCTAATGCACTAATACCAGACTTCCTAAGCACACAGACACCCGACCCTGCCAGCCTCCCCTTGCCTGGCACAGCACTCTCTCAAACTACAGACAAAACATGTGGTTTCTTTTTTAACCAATACATCAGAACTCCCAAAGCTAATGAGGATTTAGGATACGGATTGAGCTTCCCTGAGAGGTCCTCTGGGGGAACCACATATGGGAACCATTACCATCTCCTAGAACCCACTTCCAAGCCCTTCCTTTGGAAGCCTGTCCCAGGTCACGGCAGCCCTCACTGCCCCCACCCCCGCTTGGAGCCAGCCCGCCTTCTCGGGACACTTGATTCCTGCTCTGTTGTCATAGTATTATCCTCCTGATTGTCTTGGACATTGACATTGACATGAAGTTGCCTTTCCTGGCACAGGCTGATGAGGGGCCTTGGGAAGTGGGAGTTGTTGGGGCAGCAAGGGAAGCTGGCCCGGAACAAGGTGTTTGCTGCAATGTTGCAGCCGCTCACCAAGGAGAGGCCCTGGGGGCTAGTTAGATGTCAATGTGCCCACGTGGCTGTCACCAGATGCCAGGCAGAGAGCTGTGTGCTCAGAAGAAGAAAAGGTACATGTGTCATTGTGGGGAGGAATCGGTTTTCTCTTGCTCATTTGTTCAGGGGAGTACAGATGAGCTCACCCCTTGCTTAGGCAATGCTCATAAATGCAAAGTTCATCTTAAACTACTTTCTTGGAAAATAAAGAAAAGAAAAGAAAAGAAAAGAAAAGAAAAGAAAAGAAAAGAAAAGAAAAGAAAAGAAAAGAAAAGAAAGAAGTGGGAAAACAATTCTTTCTGAGTAAGAACTATAAGATCTCACTGGACCATCTGCCCCTGGCTGTGAAATGCTCTCTGCTCCCACCTAAAATCAGTCCTGCCTTCCCGAGATGGGTATCTGCCCCCTTGCTAGAAGCCAGGTACTTTGAAAAATGGCCAAGAACCTCCAAGGGAAATCCCCCCACCCCATCCCCTGCCAAAAGAACTTCCAGAAATGTCTTAAGCAAAGCAGCAACAGCTTAGTCCCAAGGTGAATAGTTTGAAAGAACGACACAGGTGAGTATGTGCGTGTTCTCAGGTTAAACTCCCTCGTGGCTGCTGCCTCCCTCACCCTGACAGGGTGAGCAGTGGGTAGATTAATTCAAAGCTGTGGGTGACCAAAATGTTCACTGTTGTTTGACTTCAAGTGTACAGTCAGATACGTAGATATTGTGTGTATCTTAGAGCATGCTTGCCTCCCTAATTATGTGTTGCTTCAGCCCTTATGGAAATGAGCTGGCCGGCTCTGAATGCACACCAGTTAATGGCTGGGTCAGGCGGCTTGGGAGCTGTGTAGGTATGTAGAGAGATGGGGGAAATCTCACCGGATGTAACATTTTCTACAGACGGCTCCCCCAGTGAGTCACCCACCTGGGTATAATCGAGTGCTGGCTGCAATCAGATTCATTAGCAGCCCAAGAATTAAACCTACCCCGTCCTCCCCACCCCCGTCCAGTCCTCCATTCTCCCCTGCCAGGGCCAGATAGTTCACGAATCTTGAGTACCAGAGGCTGCAAAGCAGGCTGCTTTGCCTCGGTGGCAAGGGGGCTAATCTATATTCGCATATTAACCATACTTCCCAGTGAATTTCAATAACTTGGAAATGGGCATTTAGCAGCTGGGAAAGAGAAGGCTGTGAAGTGCTCAAAACAAGTCTATAATAAGCATCTGCTTAAAAGAGACCCTTTCCAGCCAGATGCCCTGGGCCTGATTGGGGCTCCGGGCTGGAGCTGCAGCTGCACATTAAAACACACTTAGTCTGGCTTTCCAGGTGGAGGGAACAGAATTTCTTTCCCGGTGGAATGATCTGATCCGACCGGGCAGTCTCGTATTCATCAAGTAAAATTTCCAAGCCAGACTTAATTCTGCCCGCAGTCCCCTGCCCCCAAGTGGGGCTACTCGTTTAAGACTCTTTCCTTCAGAAGTCTTCACACAGTAATTCCTGCCACCTGTCACACCACACGTGTCTTGTGCCACATGCCACACCATTACACGTCTGCTCTATATGCGGCTAGGCACGCAGTCCTAAGGACAGCGTGTGCCACCTCTGTCCCAGCCAGATGTGTCTCCTTGAGGCAGCACCTATTCTTGCCCATGTGCCTTCATCCTTTGCTCTCTCACCACCCCCCACCCCCGACGCACACATGTCCTAGCAGAGGGCATGGTCATTTCAAGGCAAGACGGGCTGGGACACTGCCCAAGGGGACATAGTCGGTGGAGGCTGACACAGGACTGGATCGGTGTTCTTAGCTGAAGCTTCATGAGGGCACTCGGAGCCAAAGAGGCATAGGGCAGAGGCTGGCAGGGAAACTGATCTTTGGAGGCAGAGGGAAGGAATGGGGGAGGGGTGGAAACCAAGCACAGCTTCAAGTCCAAAGGATCAGAGATAGGAACAAATTCCGGGCTGCAGGACAGGGTGCTGAGAGCTAAGATAAGCATGCCTAACTCTCGACCTGGCCCAGAAAGTCCAGGCTGTGATTGTTGAATGAATGAAAGAGGAAGAGAATTCACAACAGTCAGATTGTTCCTAACGCCATGAGGGCATCTGCCTTTATGAGACTGGTGGGCGTGCTCAGTGGGTATGGGAGTGGGCAGTCCAACTCAAACAGCCTGAAGTGTACTTGGTAAAAATTTGCTGCCTCTTTAACACAAATTTCAGCTCAAAACTCTGTAAAAGTGTTGTTGGTTCATTGTCTGGCATGAGAATTCCTTGTTTCCCATTATCCCTCATGCTCACATCCTTTAGCTTACCCTAAAATTTGGCTTCCTTATCATAAAAAACAAATACCCTTTCCTCTCCAAAAAAAAGAAAGAGAGAGAGAGAAAGAAAGGAAAGAAGGAAAGAAAGAGGGATGGAACGAGGGAGGGAAGGAAGGAAGGAGGGAAGAAAAGGAGGGAGGGAGAAAAAAGAAGAGTGCTCCCACAGCCCTGTGTTTCTGGCCATGACTTCATGCAGCAGTCCGCACACGAGCATTTCCTAAACTGTGCCTTCTAGAACGCTGTTCCATAGAATGGTAATGGTAAAAAGGTTTTCAGGTCCAATAAATTTAGAAAACATTGATTTAACAAAATTAAACAAGTTTCTTCAGTGCAGGGCTCCTGAGTCTTTAATATACTCATCTGCATTCTTAAAAGGGGAAATGCCAAATTTACTTAACCTCAGAACGCTTTTCTGTGCCCTTCTCGTGGGACTAGGGCTCTGCTGAACACTCTTTGGCAATCCAGTATTTCCCTTTCCTCTATTCTCTTCATTGCCCTGCGTCCCTTATCTGTAAGGTGGGGACATTTCTAGTGCCCGCCTCATGGAGTCATTGTGAGGTTAACTGAACTGGTACACGGAAAGCGCTTAGAAAGTGCCTGGCACTTAGTAAGCATCAAAGACACAGCCTTATTATTTTTATCATTTTTTATTATTATTTCTGGCTTTTTTTAAATCTGCCTCTGCCTTCACCACTCTGCAGAATGTTCCCTCTTGACAGTCAAGGGTCACTTCTCGGTCCCTAGATCTGGCCACCCTCTCTTGTGTCTCTCACCTTGGCCTCTAGGGGCAGCATTTGATATCCAGTCTCCTGGTCCCTCACACCTCACCCTCCCCTCCTGAGCTTCTCCCCAACTCCTTGCTGCCCTTGTCCTGAGGTTCTTGTTGCTCCCAAAGGCCACAGGTCCTTTCCTTCCTCCTTTCCTCTGCTTTATAAACTTGGGTTTTACTCAAGAACTGCTCTTTGGCTTTTCCTTACTGTTTCTCTATACTCCCGTTTCAGAGCTTCATCTGTCAACCTTGGTGAAGGCAAATGGTACCCAAATGGGTTGCCCATCCCCAGCTTCTCTCCTGAGCCCCTTCCATCCTTCTTTCCAGCCTTAATTCCCACCAGCCTCTCCAACTCTGTGTGTCCAGACTCAAACTAATAGCCGGACCCCTTTACCTTTGCTGTTTCTTTCATGCTCCCCATCTCTCCTTGGTGACTGACTTGTCCTGTCTGCCACCCAAGCTTGATTCTCCCACCACCTCTTGCCGGGTCCTACACCCGTGTTACCATCTGGCTGTGAATTCCGTCTCCTTGTCTGCATTTCCTTTGCCCCTTCCGAAATTCACTCCTTTGTTAATCCTTCACTGCCTTAACCACCATAATAGCTTCTTAACTGATGCCCATTTTACACTGTGCTTCCGGAATACTCCTCTTAAAACACAATTTTCAGCAGCCCATATCCTTCTTGAAACATTCAGGGACTCCCCACTACCTACAGAACAAAGATGAGACTCAAGCCCATTTACAGTATCGTCTCCGCTGTCTTTCCGATCTTACCGCCATGATTGAATGTTCACAAAGCCTTCACTGTATCCCACTGAATTTCTCAATGTGTCTCAGTATGCTCCTCACTTCCCCTGCCCACATCTCAATTGCCACTTCCTTCATGAAGTCACAGCGGCCCCTGCTACAGGTTACCTTGTTCTCTTCTACTCTCCCCTACTGGTGGTTATATTTCTTCAGGACAGGATCCATGTCTGATTCATCTCTGTGTCCCATCCCCCATGCTTTGTACAGGATAGTAGCGCAATAGATATTTGTTAAATGAATGCATAACTTGATGGATGGATGAATGGATAGGTGGTTGGATGGAGGCCACCTCTTTCCTCTTTTTGTGTTTTTCTTCCCCTTTCACTAAGTGCAGTCCCATGGACCATCTTAGACAAGAGACCCTGTGGCACCGTACTCATTGGCTTACACAGCTGTCATCCTTGATCTTGGAGTTGGTGCTTCTCCTCCCCTGATCAATGCTCTCCCAATAAGGCAACCGGCTGAAAACTCTCCAAGCCATGCCCACCCTCACCCTCTGCCCTCGAATCCCTGATGCTCCTGTCTTCAAAATAGTACTGACACCAGCCAGCCCTCTAATTAAAGCCATGAGCCTTTATTATCCCTAGTAATTTCCTTTAGTGTCAGAGTGACCATCTATCCTCTTAATTTGGGTTCACTCTGACTCTGTGGCAGAGTGACTTAGGGCCCAGCATCAGAACGAGGTGGGGCAAAATCAGACGGGTGACTCTCAGTGTCCACCATGCCCAGGGTCCCTAATTGGGACTCCTATAGCTGAAAATCTTCACAGCAAAGCCTGTGCCCATGGTCTGATAGAAAATTGTGTTTATTTGTGAGATGTGAATTTAGTGTCTAGGGGCTGAGCAGGGAATGAAGTAATAAAAGTGACTTCTGTGATCTTGCCTGTTGGAGTTTGAAATCCCCATAGGTACTGAAAGGAAAGAAGACACTAGTAGTTAAGAGAACATGTTCTGGAAGCAAGCTGCAGGACCCAAGTATGATAGTGTTCAGGGTCCCATCAGGAAAATAGAAGCCACCCTACGTATTTCAAACAGAGGACATTCAATACAGGGGGTTGGTTGCACACTTGTGTGAAAGCTTGAGGAGCCAGAGAAACATTGGAGTAAGCCAGAGATCATAAATGCAGGAAATAGCCACAGAGTCTGGGACTTGGAGGGAAGAATTCCAGAACTTGGAGCTGGTACTCAGACCTCTGAGGAGAGGGGGCACCTGTCTGCCACTGGTCCTCCGAGGTACAGAGTAGCTAGTTCTGAGACACCCAGAAGAGTTTCTAACTCTTTCTTGGGTGTAGCCAAGAGCCACTGTTAGAGGTGCATTGACAGAAACAGGAAAAGTAGGAAAGAAGTTCCCTCCTCCCTCCTGCTTTCCAGGCTCCTTGTAATGCCTGTTATTAGCAAAGCCTAAAGAGAGCCAATTATCAAAGAAAAGCCATGGACCCAGCTTAGAGTAGAGAACAGAACATGGATGGTGCCATAACGGTGGATAAAGTCACTGGCACAACTATGTGCAAGCTCTGTACCCTTGGGCAAGTGGCTTCTCTTCTCTGTGCTTTAGTGCTCTCATCTTCAAAATGGCAGTATCCATTGTACCTGCCTCATAAGGTCTTTGTGCCATTTAAATGAGCTAACACTCAGAAAACGCTTAGAGCAGTGCTCGGCACATACCAAATGCTCAACAAATTTTACCCATTAGGATTCTGCCTATGTGTGTCTCAGTTAATCTCTTTGCTTCCCATCCAGTGATAGGTATAATGCAATTTTCCTAGATATTGATTTTATACATATACTTGATTTCGGTGCCTGACTCTGTGTGTGTGTGTGTGTCTTCATTCTTTTGGAAGGCAGTTTCACCCACATACACAAAGTCTAGATTTTATCAGATGGGAATTCCAAACCTATACCTATTATTTCCTGGCTACATGTTAATCTCTGTGAGTTCCAATATCCTCGTCTGCAAAAACAAGCTAGCGCTGCCTCCTTGCAGGGTCATTAAATGAGATGATTCACACAAAACTGCCTGCCACAGGGTCTAGGACCCAGTGGGTGCTCACTGGCTTGGTTTCATTCCTCCCACCATGACTGAGCACACTGGACCATGCTTTGCTTGGAGCCTTGAGCTCTGAGCTCCCTGCTTGCTGTCCAGGTCAGCCAATGCCATGTGCAAATGGGCCCTCACTGGGATCAGGGTGCCCATTATGGACAGCGATGAGAGAGATCTAGGAGCAGTCCAGGACAAGATCTAAGTTCTGGTCCTGTCTGCTCCTCTTCACTACTCAGTGATCTTTGTTCACTTTCAGCATTAGCTTCTATTTCTGTTTTCAATCCGTAAACAGGGACTACAAGATCCCCGGAGAAATATGTGGGCCGGTGTGTGTAAAGTGGCCACAGCCACAACCCACTCATCCCGTAGTGACACTGGCAGTAGAACGGGTGAGATGATACAGTGACAAAAGGAGACAGCTCAGGCTGGTGGACCCCGTTGGAACAGAGGCTGGGAGGAAGCCCTCACCTAGGACTCCTAGGGACCTGCGGGGGGGGGGGGCTGGAGGCTCTAGGAGCTCAGTTTCTGTTGGATGGTTCTAGCAGCTTGTATATTTCTGTGTCTGAGAAGCTCACTTTAAAGAGTCTGCAGTCTACGAATGTTAAGCAGACTTTTCAAGAGGAAATATTATAACAAGGAAAGAAAAGAGGGAAAGATGTGTTCTGATTTTAGCTTGGCGCTGCTGATGTCTGCTGTGAAAGGGCCCCAGGGTAGAATGGGTGGCTTATAGGAGGGAGACGAGCATGGAGGGTTGGAGGGAAAGCATCTCAGGTTCGAATCCTGACTCCCTACTTAATATTTGTGTGACTCAAGGATAAAACCATCTAAATTCCCTGGCCTCAGTCTTCTCAGCTATAAAATGGAAACGATACCTCCAAGGGTATTACAGAGTTTAAATAAAATAATATACGTTGTGTACTTTAGCAGAATGGTTGGCATATAGTGAGTACTTAGTAAATGGTAGCTATTGTTATAGTCAGCCACTTAGAGTAATAATACTGACAACTTAGAGAGAGTTTCGTGTGCCAGGCACTCTGCTAAGTGCTCTGCAGGCCTTATTTCATTGGTATCTTGTATCAGTCCAATGAGCTAGATGCTGGGGTTATCCTTGTTTTGACTGATGAGATGCCCTAGCTTAAAGCAATGAGCAGCCTCCTCAAGGTCACACGGCTTGCGTAGGGGGAAGCTGGAACTGGAACCAAGGTCCAACACCATGGCCTGTGCTCCCCCACTAAAACATATAGTAGGATTTTCACTGTGCTCAGAACGGTTTTCTTCAAAGTTCCTTACAAAATACCCAGAGTTCTCCTAGACACCTTTACCAAAGCATCTGCACAGTGCTTTCCCCAGAAAATCTATTGAGTTTTTAAAGCTCTTCACTCGCAGAAGTGCATATTACCCTGGGAGATGGGAAATTAATCTCAAACACTAACACACTAGCAAGATCCACTTTCTAACACAATGCTTCTGAGAGCACAGACCCCATGCCTCCTGTACCCCCACTGCATGGAAATGGTGAGAAGAAATACTCCCATGGGGGAAACAAGATGCTCACTGAGGACCCCAAGGCAGACCCCAATTTCTCAGTCTTGCCCAGTTATGACACAGCATTGGTATGCTCTACATATTCAGATGATATCCAAACTATGTTGATCTTAGAAATCTCTCCAAGAGAGTTTTCCATTTTTAGTAAATCCTAATGTAAACCCTCTAGCTCCTAAAAGTGCTATATTTAGTTCTAGTCAGAGCAACAGACGTATTGAACACCTACCTGATGCCAGACTCTGGACCAAGCTATCTAACATGCCTTAACTCACTAGACTTTCTAGCTGGAGGTGTGCCTAGAAGAAGAAGGACAAGACAGTGCTTGGTAGGGTGGTTGAAAGTAGCCATCAGCTGGGCCCAGCCTTGTATTGGGTGCATTTACTTGTATTAACTCATTAGCAACCATTCCCATCCTCTTTCTCTGGGGAAGGAAGAGGGGCCCAGAGCCCAGAGAAGTTAGGTAACTTATCCAAGGTCATACAGGTGAGAAAGTGGCAAAGCTAGGACTTTAAAGCAATAAATTTTTTTTAAATAAGTACACATAGGAATCTTTTCATGATGTGCATTTGAAAGATCGCAGTGCCCTTCAAAGGGCTTCCTTGGAAGGCTGCATATTTAATTCAATGGAGCTGGTGTTGTTGATCGGTTGCAGAATGCCTTTCTGGAAATGGCCATTAGAGCCGATTTAGGAATTAAATAGGAAAGTCAGTCTTAACACATTAGAGTTACACCTTGTTTTTGACCCAAAATAGCACTGCTCAGCTTCCCAGCTACAGTGTGTGTGTGTGTGTGTGTGTGTGTGTGTGTGTGTGCGCGCGCACGTATGTGCACACATGCATGTGTTAAGAAACAAATAAAATCATTGAAACAGCGCAGAAAAACAAAATGCTATTCTCTCAATTTTGCTGTGAAGTTAGAACTGCTCTAAGAAATGTCTATTAGAGTTTTAAAAATAAAAATTAAAAAATAAAATGGTTAAAAATATTTTATTTCAAAAATAACTTGTACCCTCAAAAGGAATAATTTTTGCAATCAAAAACACATAAATAAGAAACTTTAAAAAAAAGGGTCCAAAACTGCTTGGAATAATATAGCAACATAACTGGATTGGGTTAGAAACTGCTAGAATCTCTATTATGAAAGATTCCCTTTTAGATACACCATATCTATGAGATTTTAAAGATACTAACTTACTGAAACACTAAAATTCCTGTGGCCCCTGTCCCTGTTAGCACAGACATGCAGTATCCTAGAAGACACATCCCTACAGAAATCCACGCTGGCACACTCTCCGTGTAACCCTGACTCCTTCGGTCATCGTTTAAAAATAACCAGAGACCAGTTCTCTCCCTTCCTTTCTTGCACTTTTCTAAAGGTTCTTACAACAAAGTGAGATAGTTTCAATTAGTATCCGCTGGTTTGGTTTGAGTAAACCAAGGCAAGACATTGGCAGTTCTTTTCATTATTGTGTTAGGAAGTTATTATACGATTAAATGAGATAACATGTGTGAAAGCAAGTGCCAAAGGATCTGGCCTACAGTGGGAACTCAACAACTATGATAAGCCTGGTGAATAGAACAGCTTAAAGTCATAGCAGGGTTCACCTCGTAGGGCCTCGCAGTTCAGCACCATGGCCAAGGGCACGTTAAGACCAGGAGGAATTGCATTTAGGCTATCCCTGATACATCACAACCAGCACCCTGGATCAGTCTTCTGTTTCTCCTATTTCTTGTCTCCTGTCTTCTCCACTTTGCACCACCCCTTATCTGTCTGCAATTTCACATTGTGCTTCTCTTGTATGTGAGCTTTCTCGCTGACCATGTTTGTCTCTGTCTTTCTCTGCCTTTCCTTCCCTTCCCTTTCCCCCTTCCTCCCCATATACACCCACAAACACACAGGCAAATGTGCACACTATCTTCTTAGACCTTGAAAAATCCTTGCCCTTCCTCCCTTCTTTGAGGTCAGGACTGAGGACTGCAGTGAGTCATTTGGAGGGCACAGTCTGGGGACCTTGCTGAGTCAGGAGTTCTATCTGAGACACCCTCCGTGGTGCCCGGAACTGTCCCCGTGGTGCAGAGGCAAATGCGGCAGCTTCCAAGGGATGATTAGGGTCTGGAGGGAACGGGGAGAGTTGGACAATTATTTTCAGGCAACCTGAAAGAAAGACTGTGTACAAGGAAACCCTCCATTGTTCATCTTTATTTAGCCCTTCAAAGGCCAAATAACTGTGTCCTAGCATGACCATCACAATTTACACTTTGCTGAAACACAAAATAAGTGAAAAAGAAATGAAGAGATGGTGATTCACACCCAACTGATGTTCTTAAGAAAGGAGGACTCCTACCCGTGGTTTCCCTTATTCTAAGATCCTTCCCCAGGGCAGAAGGCAGAGGTTGCCCCGAGACAGAAACCCCAGGGGTACACTGCACTCTTCCCCCAAAGTTGGTTATCTAGGCCTGATGGGTGTGCTGTTTCTCAGCTCTGATCACTGAGTGCCGCATGGGATTGACGAAGCTATTCTTCCTCCTCTTCTCTCCAGTCCTCACCCTCCAGACACCCGCAAGCCCCACCATATCTGGCCCCCACATCAGCCATTCTCAGCATGTCCAGACTAGAACTCGTTCCATAAAATCTTGCCCCCTCCTTCCACCCCCATCTGCCAAGGTTTCATCTCATCACCCAAGGTCTCAAGTCACCGTGGACTCCGTTCTTTTCTCCCCACGCACCCCTAATTCCAGTCATCAAGTCCAACCAAGCCTACCTCCTCAATAGCTCTCAAGTCAGTGTCCTCCTTCCCATCCCCACTGCCACTTTTTAATTAAACTCCTCATCATTTGTCTCCTGGATTATTTCAGTGGTCTTTCAGATGCTTGTCTTTCTGTTTCCTACCTCATTCACCTTCCAGGCCAACTTCCATTTCTGATTTCCAAAGCACAGTTTGATTCTGTTGCTGCCCTGTTTAAAACCCTTTAAATGTCTCCCTTTGCATGTAGAATCAAGTTCAAGCTCTTCATCATGACCCACCAGGGCCTCCCTGAGCCCCCTATGACCTGCCTCTCTAATATCACTGCCTACTACTGGCCCTCACAGTCCTCCAGAACAAATGAATGGCTGTTCTGGAAGTACAATGGCATTTAATGCCTCCGTCTGTTTGCATATGATGTTACTTCTCCTTGGAATGCCCTCCCCCCTCATCCTCCCAGTAGGCTCCCCTTCATCCTTCGAGACTCATCTTGAGTGCCTCCTCCTTGGTGAAGACTTCCTGCTTCCCCAGATTTGCCTTTGTATTCCAACCTTAACAAGGGATTGAAATTCTCATCTCTTCTATCTAGACCATGAGCTAGTTTTATCTATCTCTGTTTTCCAAACACCAGATAGTCAGTATCTGACCCATAATTGATTAAAAAAAAGATATATTTGATGAAAGAATGAACTTATAATTAAGCAGACCTTGAGCACATCACACAACTTTTCTGAGACTTAATTTTCTTTGTAAAATGAAGATAGTGATGTCTCCCTTGCAAAGTTTTGTGGATTTTATGAAATAAAATATGCAAGGCACCTAACCCTTCCCGGCCCATTGTAGCAACTCAATAAATGTAATTTCCATGGCCTTTCTCTTCATTCTTCCCTTTGCTTTAATTCTAACCAAAATAGGCAAAGGCAGGGCACCTGGGTGGCTCAGGTGGCTGAGTGTCCAGCTCTTGGTTTCAGCTCAGGTCATGATCCCAGGGTCATGAGATCTAGCCCCATGTCAGGCTCTGCGCTGAGTGTATAGCCTACTTAAGGTTCTCTTTTTCTGCCTCTGCCTTCTCCCCCACTTGTGCTCTCACTTGTTCTCTCTCTCTCTCTCTTAAAAAAAAGGTAAAGGCAAAAGAGAAATCCCAAAGGCCCAATGCCATCAGGCCTGGATGGGGCAAGTCACCTACTGCCCAACTGGCAGGAACAGCGTCTTCACTCCTTAACCTCTCACATTACCCAAGACCAGCCACTGGTCAGTGTGTAGTGAGGGTTAACTAAGCTCTGGCAACAGCTACACGTGAGGACTGACTGCGTCAAGCATTCTTCCAAGTGCTTTACCTATAATCACCCATTTAGCTTCACAGTGACTCTGTGAAGAGGCACTGTTATTGTCCCCATTTACAAGTGAGGAAGGTGAGGCAGTGAGATGGAGGTCATCCAGCTAGTAAACCATAGTAGAGCAAGGATTGAACCCAAGTATTTGAACTTCAGAGAGAGTTCAGAGAATAAATACTCTCTGAAGTCCAACACAGTTCTGTCCAACGCTGATTAAGGAGGTTGTGAGAGAATTGCCCTGCATCCATGAAAGGGCAGTTCCCCATGGTCTCTGAGACTTGGTGATACAATCGGCAGGTTCACCATGTGAGACTTTAGGGTAAGCTCCACTGGCCCTACTGCTAGGTTTACAGTGTCTTATTGTAAACATTGTCATTTATCATTACTAATTGATAAATCTCCATAAGAACATGGGGGCTTTCCAAGGCACTAGCCTTCAGCATTCAGCCTGTGAACCAGTCACCTGTTTTTTCTAAATAAAGTTTTATTGGAACACAGCTACTCTCATTCATTTATGCATTGTCTGTGGCTCTGTAGTGGCAGAGCTGCTTGTGACCAAGGCCTCATTTCCTGCAAGACTATAAAATATTTACTATCTGGCTCTTTATAGAAAAAGTTTGTTAATAGTGCTTTCAGCCGCCACCCACTTGTCAAAGCAGGCTGGGAAAAGAAACCCACTGGTGCCGGACCCTGGGCAAAGCTTCCAGGACCACTCCCTTCCCCCCCCACCAGTGCAGGGCTCCGTGCATCCTCTAATAAAAGCATCATCTCCTTCAGGGATTCTCTGCAGCCCAGGGTTTCTAAGGTGCTCGCTCCGTGAATCATCTTCGGGTTGGCTTCCTTATGCTGATTTGGGAGTTGCTGGCATGACTTGAGCCACAGGAGCCCGAATAAAGTGGCGGACCAGTGCAGTCAAGACAAATTTCCTGACCCCGTGGAGGCTGCCGGCGGCGGACAGCTGATGGATGGCAGAGGGAGAAATTCTCAGTTGCCGTCTAATCTGTGCCTGGGAAATAAATTGCTCTTGTCACTGGTGTCTGCCCCAGCCCTGCAGGCCCCTCTTCCCTGCAGAGTCCTCCCTGCACCCCACCCCTCCTCTGCCAGTCTGAAAATGCTGCCTCAGGAGGCGGGGAAGGAGAGGAAGGGGAGGAACAAGAGGAATGACACATTCTGTCCCGTCCCCAGCAATCCTGGGAGCGGTGAGCACCTGCTGCCTACAAGTGCTGCACTGCTTTGGGCCTGCAGCAAGTCCTAGGGCCTCAGTTTTCTTTTTTTTTTTTTTAATGTTTTATTTCTTTCTGAGAGAGAGAGAGAGACAGCATGAGCAGAGGAGGGGCAGAGAGAGAGGGAGACACAGAATCTGAAGACAGGCTCCAGGCTCTGAGCTGTCAGCACAAAACCTGATGTGGGGCTTGAACCCACATACCGTGAGATCATGACCTGAGCCAAAGCTGGACGCTTAATCGACTGAGCCACCCAGGTGCCCCTAGGGCCTCAGTTTTCTTATCTGTAAAATGAGAAGGCTGACAAAGTGATCTCAGGAAACTTTTTATCCCTGTTGCTGAGACCGCTAAGGGAGAGAAAGCCAGAGTCTGGAAGGATCCCCAAATCTGATCATCAAGTGCCTCCTTGTGCCACAGTCTCTGAGCCTGGAGTTAGAGCACATCTTCATCGGAAGGAACCCTACTATAGACTCGGGTTGGCTGGGGTTTGTCCTATGACCCTCAGCAGAGCTTCCCTTGGGAAATGCTTCCTTTTTCTTTTTAAGGGAAGTGTTTCTGGGGAGCCTGGGTGGCTCCGTTCATTAAGCATCTGACTCTTGGTTTCAGCTCAGGTCACGATATTGTGGTTCATGGGTTCTAACCCCGAAGTTGGGCTCTGCACTGACAGACCACTTGGGGTTCTCTCTCTCCCTGTCTCTCTGGCTCTCTCCTGTACAGGTTCTCTCTCACTCTTTCTCTGTCTCTCTCAAAAATAAATAACTCAAAAAAATAAATAAATAAAGGAAGTTTCCCCCCAAAATTGTTATCTGTGCCTCTGTGCTATCTACTTCCTTTCTCTCCTACCCCCTCTCATTCGCTCTCTCCTTATCTTCCCCTACTTTTGCCCCTCAGCTTTTGAAAAGACACCCTCAACTAACCACCATCTAAGAGCTGGCGGGTTTATCATGTGCGGCCCTTTGGAAATGGGACATGGTGAGACAGGACTCCCTTTGGGAACAAAAGAGAAATTCCCTTGCTGGGACCTAAACCATCACAGAAATGTCCCATCAGTAATCAAGATGGGGACAGACACTGGCTGAGATCTGGGCCCAAAGCTTTCTCTGGACAGGTGGAAGGGCCTGTGTCAGCTGGCAGCCAACGTCCAGTCAATCCAGGAAGGCTTGATGGAGGAGGAGGTGATTTAGAGCTCTCTGAAGGAGGAAGGATAGCTCATGTGCCGTAGGGCAAGGACAGAGAAGGGGTCACCTCCCTGCTGAGGCAGACATAATCACAGACTCATCCTGGGAACTAAACTGGATCTGTCACTATGATTTCACAGCTGCACTCAAGAATGGGAATGGCTGGAGGGAGCTTGGGAGCATGGGTCGTTCATTAGCGGACCGGATAGGGCTAAGTCCTGAGCCAGGGAGGTGGGGCGGGAAGGCCAAGAAGCCGCAGCTAGGTTCCAGATTCCTCCCCCAGTCCCCGATGCCTCTCCCGCAAGGGACTGGATGCACCATGTTGCGGTCTCACCCCCTCCACTAGAGCTGTCCGTCATTTTCATTAGGCACCTAACTAGTATTAATCAAGCACCTAAGCCTTTAGAAGCAAGTCAGACGGAGGGGGAGACAAATCCGAGCTCCAGCATTTATTAGTTGTGTGGCCTTGCTTAAGCTACTTATTTCCTCTGAGCTGTCATTTCTTCATCTGTTACACAGAATTCACAATAGCTACTTCTGGAGGATTTGGGCGGCTTAAATGAGACAGTGTTTGCAAATTATCTTTTAGAGCATGGGCACTAAGGACACGCTCAAGACATTTATTTATTAACAAAATATGTTAAGCACTCACCATGTTCCAGGCACCGTCCAGATAGCTGCTCTTGGTAGTACGGACCCAAGATGTGAAACCACTGTTGTCTCCAGCCGGATCTGCAGCAGGACATGAGTGATGCCTCCTTGGGACTGTCCCTGATTGTCCTCACTGGGGTGGGGGTGGGGGTGGGCAGAGGCTTCCTCCCCAAAGGGGGCTGGGGTGGGAAAAGGCTCTCCCACACTTCCTGCCACCCTACTATCACTGAGCAAAGGAGTGAGGTGCTCCAAACTCTCATTTCATTAAACAGCACCCGCCGCCGTGAGGAATAAGTATTTTTATGTGTGCAAAGCGTGGAGGGCGGTGATCAGCACATGATAAAGACTCAAGGCCTATTCAGTTTCAGTAGCGCCCAGCCTTGGACACAAAGGACACGGAGGGGTGGGTGTAAAGAAGAACTTCCCATTGGACCCTGTGAATTCTCTGCTCTCCGGCTTCTGGAAAGCACTGTCTACCCTCAAACAATACCCAGAGGTAAAAGAAGGCAAATATTGCCGAGCAAAACCCTGGCACAGCTTCTCTTGCCGAGTGGGACCTGTGTCCTTCTGGGTGTCCAGAGAGGTTCCTGCTGGGCTCAGGGAGAGAGTCAACTCCGACCTTGCGGGGCCTTGTGGGGTCTCGTGGGGTCCCCCTACCTGTCCACTTCTTCCCTGTCACTCACAGACCCGAGCCTTCCCCTGGCACCCAAGGCCTCTACTCGTCTTAGTGAGGTGACACTGAGGGTTGGGTGCACAGGACTGAGGGAAGTTCTGGAATGTGGGACTCTAGGTGCTAAAACCAACACAACCAACCAATCCATCAGGCACAGTAAACACAGTGCCTAGGACCCACAATACTGTTCAGACCCTATGAACATGTTCTAGTTCTAATTTTTTTTAATCAGTAGAAAAAAATGAGTATAACAATAATGAATATACAATAATAAATTCAGCCTGGATTATATTTGTCTTTATACTGATGCAGTTGTAAAGTATTATTTTTTATGGAGGAAGAAGGCTCACATGAGGAACATGGCAGCCAGTGTGTGACCTTGAGCAAGTTATGTAACCCTTCGGGCATCCATCAGTTTCTTATCTCCAAAAGAGGGTATCAAAAACCATCATTATTGTAAGAATCAAAAGATTTTTTTTTAAATAACCCAAACAAAAGTGTGTGGTGCATAGTAGGTGCTCCTAAATATGATTTGAACCTTCCCAAAGGTCCTGCATGGTTCATTCACTCATTATACCTCCAGGCAGCAAACATTTAGCTTAGAACCCTTCCTTTGTGAAACTGGTATTCTAATGGGAGGCATGGACAGAAAGGAAATGAAAACCATAGGTTGTGGGGATGAATATGTGCTATTAAGAAAAATAGTGTGGGGCACCTGGGATGGCTCAGTTGCTTGAGCGTCCAACTTGAGCTCAGGTCATGATCTAACGTTTTGTGAGTTTGAGCCCCGCGTCGGGAACTTGGATCCTCTCTCTGCCGCTACCCCTCTTGTGCTCTTTCTCTCATTCAAAAACAAACAAATATTTAAAAAGAAAAGGAAGGAAGGAGGGAGAGAGAGGAGAGGAGAGAAGAAGGGAGGGAAGGGGAGGGGAGGGAAGGAGAGGGGAGGAGAGGAGAGGAGAGGAGAGGAGAGGAGAGGAGAGGAGAGGAGAGGAGAAGAGAGGAGAGGGGAGGAGAGGAGAGGAGGGGAGAGGAGAGGAGAGGAGGGGAGAAGAGAGGAGAGGAAGAAAAGGTCCTGTAAGAAGATAGAGAGTCACAGAGGGGTTTTTTCGACAGGTGGCCACAGAAAGCCTCCCAGAGAAGCATGTAGAGACAGATGAGCTCCCCTATAGTTATAGTTAGGGGGCCCTTCCACTGAGAAAGGGGGCATCCTTGAGGGTGCTGTGGGCGGAGAAGGCAGCTGGAATACGGCAGAGCCCCGACTGGAGCATTGCAGTTGTCAGAGGCATAGGTTTGCTGAGACAGCGACAATTCCCTCACTGTTCCTCCAGCCCAGGTTTGCCAGCAGCCTCCCCCTCCCCCCACCATAAACCCATAAACGGTGGGGGTGGGGACTTACTTCTCCCTGTTGTACTGCTCGCAGAAGGAGCTCAGCCAGGAGAGGAGGACAGCAGCTCACCAGGATGAATTCATAGGGATACTTCGTCTCTGTCCCCACTGCCTGGGTCCGCAGAACGGCCCTGAGCACCCAGTGAGCGGCAGCAGCCTGCCCCCTCCCCCACCCCACCATGGAGGGCGGGGGAACAGCGCGTGCAGCGCCCCCGCTGATCGCAGCATCTGTAAAATGGGAGGATGGTAATCACGGAAGCTGCGCAGGGCTGCTGTGAGACTTACACGGAGTAGTGGGTGTGCAGAGTGCTTTGTAAACTCTAAGACATTATACAGATGTTCATTTGCGATTTGTAAATGAGTTCGATGGGAGAGGGCGCACGGTGTGTGGCCAGGCACCAGGGTGAAGGCTGAGAAAGTTAACTAACGGGAGGGGCCACAGAGCGCCCAGGGGACTGTGACCCACACAGAAAGACAGTGTGTGAAAGGTACATGAATAAACATAAGCCATCCTCCGACTCCTAAGTGCCTTAATTGTGCTCCAGTTAACGAGGTAGACAGGCAGCTGCTGGCTTCTCTCAGGGCAGGGAGGGCCCTCGCGGCTTCCGGCCTTGCTTAGCTGGGGACAGGACCCTGCAGGGAAGTCTCCCCTCCCTCCTCTGGCCCAGCCAGTCTGGCCCCAGCCCCTTCCTTCACCTTCGTGCCCAGCAGTACAGGGCAGCCAGTTGGGGCGTGGAGCCAATACTTGGTCGCAAACCGGGCGGGAGCTAGGATGCGCTCAGTGCTGGCCAGTAACTATGGAAATTAGCGTGTGGGGCTGGCAGCTGGCTTCCTGGAGCTGACCCCAAGTAGGGCAGAGGCTTGAGATCCACGCATGGGAGGGAGGCCTGGCTAGAGGGAAGCTGGGAAAGACAGACAGCAGGCAGGAAGCCTGAGGCAAGCACAGGTACCAGGCACACCTACTAAACACCTACTAAGATCTTCTGACCTTTAGATCCAGGGTATACCTACTGTGTGCCCACACCGGGCTGAGAGCTTTCACTCACATTATCCTAGGTAGTGTGCCCAGTGGGCTTGCCTGGTCAGCATGACCCTTTAGAGATAAGCACACCATCTCCAAGAAGTAAGGGACTTTATCGAGGTCACACACACACATTTCAAGGTCCTGAGACTTCTGGGACCAAACTGTGTGTTGCTTTTTCTGAAACTTCTGAAAACATCTCTGCACGTCTCGTCAGTGCACTAATGGAAAACAATATGGAGGATGAAACACTGCCTCCACCCCAGGCCCCGTGGGAGGGCTCCCCTGGCCCCGTAAAGGGTGTGCAAGGGAGTTATGGAAAAGGTCTCAAGTAAGATGCATGGCCCTCGCAACCCCGGATGGAAAGAAGGATGCTGACCTGGGCCCATTGCCCCAGCGTGCTTACCTGGGAGCTTCCTCATGTTCCCCCCATCTGGGGTGGTCCCAGAAGCCCCCTTGCTGTTTTTTGATCCCTCTCTGACCCTCCCACGCCTGCCTGGCATGTGGTTATTAGCATAAGACACAGACTTTTTGCTCAAAGAGGGCCACCGAGATGCAGCTGAGGTGTGAAAAGTAATTATGAGCTGGTGATGTGAGTCACGCCTGGGTCTCACTTGCTGAGACATGCCTCTCTGACCCTCGGAGGGTGGGTGGGATGATGTAGCTTTTGGATAACGGGCACCAAGGACTCTCATACTCAGGAGAGAGACAGGCGGGCTTGCCCCGAGGAGATGGATGGAATTGACTGGAGAGGCCCAGAGGCTGCCTGGGGCACTGCGGGATGGAGGGCCAGAATCCACTTGTGGGGGACCTAGGGGGTGGGGGCACTGGACCCACTCCCACAGCTTAGGAGTGGGCTGAGATTTCGGTCTGGGTTTGACCTCAGCTTGATGTCCCCCATGGGGCTGAGGACCTCAGCTTCACACAGTGGCCCCCAGATGTGATGAGATCAGCCTGCTAGGCCAGCATGGACATGGCACAGTGGGGCAGGAGCCGGGGCTGACCGTGCCCCAGAGCTGCAGGCACCCAGCTCTGCCTGTGACACGGTGCTGGGAATGTAATGGGCCTCCAGGAAAAGTGAGTGGGAATCTCCAGGCTCTTCAGGGTTCATTCTGACACAGACTAAGCAGCATGGCCTCCCTTCACACCTTTCCAAACAGGAGCCCAGCACCAGGAAGCCAGGGCCCAGTCCCAGCTCAGCAGCTAACCAGGCATTGCTTTGGGTGACTCTAGGTCTTACCCCCTGAATCTCTGCAGTGCAGGTAGCACCCACTCACAGTAAGGGTGAAGGCACTTGCACTTGAGAAGGCATTTTAGCAGCCATTGGCAACTAAGGGCAGAGATGGCTGTTATCACAAAAAGGATACGTGTCTTTGTACCCTGCTATACCCACTCCCCAGAGAACCAGCCTCTGCCAGTAGCAGAAGTCAAAGTCTCATCCTTTCCATGCCTCTCTGCTCCCTCCTCTTGTCTCTCTGCATCTGAGCTCACCAAAGCCCCGACCTAAGCAGTGGTCAGAAGAGATATGCTTATGACCAGGGACAGCTTCTTGATGTCTCCATCATCTCCGTGTGCTGTGAAAACACATGCTCTAGCTAGGACATGCCAGATTTAGCAAATAAAACTACAGGGCAGCTCAGTTGGTTAAGCATCGGACTTTGGCTCAGGTCACAATCTCACAGTTTGTGGGTTCAAGCCCCATGTCAGGCTTTGTGCTGACAGCTCAGAGCCTGGCTCCTGTCTTCAGATTCTGTGTCTCCCTCTCTCTCTGACCCTCCTCCACTCGCACTCCACATCTCTCTCTCTCTCTCAAAAATAAACAATAAATATTTTTTAATATAGGATAATGGATAATGCTTTTTTTCAGCATAAGTGTGTCCCAAAGTTGCATGGGACATACCTATATTAAAAAATTAATCATGTTCATCTAAAACTCAAATTTAACTGGGCTTCCTGTATGTTACCTGGCAACCCGGCTCCCAGCCAGGAAGGTTCTTAAATAGAGTCAGCTTCCCAGTGCCTGCTCTGAGCGATACCGAATGCTCAGCTATGACCTTCTGAGAGCGATAAGCTGTTCTTTACTGTAGGGACATCTGAGGGCCTCATGTTGCCACAGACCTCCTCCTATACCTTTTCAGATTCAAAGAGCCTTCAAACACTAATCCACTCAGTGAATATTTAGCAAACATCTACCTTTTACCAGTCACTCTCCTGAGAAGTGGAGTTTTACATGGTGAGTGGCAAAGAGGCCAAGGCTCATCTCTCACAACCCACATGTTTGGACCGAGTGCCAAATATCGGTGTCTGTGATACGCATCTAGAAGCTATGTTATGTGATCCTCACAAAAACCCAAGAAGGTGGACAGATAAGGACACTGAGGTTTACTGTGGCTGACCATTTGGTCATTCATTTACCAAGTGTTTATTGAGCACCTAATGGGTGCCAGGTGCTGTACTTAGTGCTGGGAGTGCAGCAGTGAACAAAATTGATAAGCAACCCTAGCCCTCATGGAGTTTCCACTCTAACAGGGAGCAGGGGTGGGGGAGATGGGCACAGACAAAGTATGATGTATAGTGTATGAAAAGGAGATCAGTGTTATTCTGAGAAAAGAAGGCAGAGAGTCAGGCTGGGGAGTGTTGGTGGCAGGAGGTGTAATTCAAATGAGGGTGGTCCAGGGAAAGCCCCTGACAAGGTGACATTTGAGCAAAGATGTGGAGGAAGCGAGGGTAGAATGGGGTGAAGCAGAAAGGAGCTCCGACCATGAATGGTTCTGATTTTAGCAGTCAGATTCCTGACCCCTCTGCATTTCTGCCCATCAGACCTGTGATTGAAGGTCTGCTCCCTGCCTGTCCCCTTCCCACACATGATTTCTTTTCATCTCCACATCAGAACAAGGCTGAAGGTAAGTATTATTATCATACTTTTCCAGAGAGAAAAGATAAAAAGACTCAAAAAAATGAAACATTGAATGCAAGGTGCCAATCCTGGGCTTCCATCCTGGTTCTTCCATTTCAAAGTTTACCGAGCAGAACTGAAGGCACTCGGGTCAGACTTGCTGGCCAGTCTGGCACAACTTACTTCACTTCTTAAGCCTCAATTTCTCCACCTGTAAGGTGGGGTTACAGCTATTACTCATCTCACAGCATTGCTACAGAATGAGCCAATAATACATGGAAAGTCTCAGACTCATGAACAGTGATGCCGTTACCATTATTCTAAGAATAGCGTTCTACCCATTGAACCCCTGCTGGAGGACGAGGGTTAAGCAGTGTACTGCCCAGTCCCTGGGGAAGGAAAAGATGGAATTGGAGCACGCTGTTTCAGGACAAAGGTGGAAAGGGTATCACGGCAGGCAAGCCCACCTGCATGTGAGCAGATGAGTAAACGTTGCGTGAACCTAAGTGGTGCGACTCTGTGATTGTAATCATGCTGGTTTGAGGTTATGACTTCAGCTATTTTATTTTTCTTTTGGAGGCACTGGCTCATTTTTTATGCATGCACAGGAGCTAATTGCGTCCCAGAGAGCGCTCTCCGCCTGCTGGTCTGGAGGTGCGCTGCCATATGCTTGGCGTGCGCATAATTAACCCAGTGCAGCTGCACTCCCCTCTGGCTGGATTAGGGATTCGGCTTCGGTTTCATTCGCAGGCAAGAGTCCCACAGTATATATTTATTAAAATGATCACCCTAAAGCAAGGTGCCGAGGACAGAGCCCAGCGCCAGGCCAGAAGCTATCCGGGCCAGCTCACGCAAGCGATGTCCAGTAGACAGCATGGGGCTCCATCCTTGCCAGCTCCCAGAAAGAGCTCCCTGCCCACCCACGTGTTGGGGAGCAAGGCCCACAGAGAGCTTTGGGCTGCTTTGGAGTGTTGAAGCTGCTTTCCTGGCCTCTGCAGTTTCTTATTCCTGGACTTGCTGTGCTGGTCCAGCCCCCACCCCATCTTCTCCCTGCCAGGTTTCCTGCAACTATGATAGCCACTAATCATGCTAGCTCTCTTTCCAGAAAAGTGTTTTCAGCACCTGGGACAGGGACTTAGACATGGTGGGCACCTGATTAATACTGAGCAAGAGATGGTTCAGATGGAAGGAGGACAAAGGGATGATTCATTAATCCTCTGGGATAGAAACCTGACCTGTGACCTCCACATGTTCCTTGACCTCCACCAATGGTCACTTATCCAGGTGGTGGCCACTATAAAGATGGATGGGTCAGGTACACTTGGGAGCTTAGGGACATGGACAGGAAGAGGCTATAAGGAGCCAAGTCCAGGATTGGCCATCTTCCTAAACTGCCCTAGCACTTTACTACCCTCAACAAGTGGCCAGTGGCTCCTAGCAAGGCTGTTCTATGAGGATCCAGAGCTCCATCAGTCTCATGCCAGAGTTTCCATTGAGCTGTAAGCCACTCTTTGTCCCATAGCCACACCCCCCTCATGGTGGTGATTCACTCCATATGCAGGCTCTGAGCACCCACATCCTACAGACACCCTGCTAGGTGCTGGGATGGGGAATACAAAGAAGATGAGAGACACACTCAGTCCCCAAGGAACTCATGTTGAGTGGGAAAGACAGATATGAAAACAAATGGTTGTGATCCAGTGGGATAAATACCATAATACAGGCATGTTTACAGAGGTTTGAACACAGAGAAGAGAGTGACTAAATTTGCCGTGAGTTGGTAGTGAGATCGTTGAGATTTTCACTGAGTACAGATAAGTTTGGGGGCAGAACTGGAACAGCGACATTTCTTTTATTCCGCGGAGGTATGGGCGCCCTTCCGTGCTAAGCATTATGCTGGCCTGTAGAAGGCGTATGGCTCCTAGACTCAAGGAGTCCCACTCTAGGTGGGAAGACTCACACTGCACTCATTTATTCAACAAGCGTTTTCTGAGCACCTCCTGTATACCAAGGGCTGTGCTAGACTCAGGACACACAAAGATGATTAGACAAGATCGAAGCCCTGATCTACAGGGGAGACAGAGAGATGAACAAGATATGTTACAAGTCAAGGGAATATGTCCATCACAAGAAGAGCCCTTTCAGGGTACAAAGAGAAGAAACAATGACTTGAGTGGAGAGAAGAGCAGCTCAGGGAAGACTCCTGGGACAGTTATGTCCATGTTGAGTTTTGAAAGATGATTAGGAGTTTCCAGGTCATGGGCACTGGGTGGCTCGGTCGGTTAAGCATCCAACTTCGGCCCAGGTCATGATCTCATGGTTCGTGAGTTCAAGCCCCATGTTGGGCTCTGTGCCGGCAGCTCAGAGGCTGGAGCCTGCTTCAGATTCTGTGTCTCCTTCTCTCTCTGCCCCTCCGCAGCTCAAAAAATAAATAAATGTTTTTTAAAAAAATTTTTAAGGAGTTTTCAGGTCAAAAGTGGCAGGCTTTGAGGTCAGCGCAGATGATTATAAGGACATGAACAGTTAACTAATATGAGAGCTCATCAGGAATACAAATGAGAAATACATAATGTGTTCCAACACCAAAGACTAACCTCCTAAGTGCCAAATGACTATTACTGAAAACAAACGTATTCAGATTTCTCTGCATGTGAGAAACATTCTTGGTTCAGTCTTAGTGATGTGGCTTAAGCCCTCTGGGGATATATCATGGGGGGATTTGAACATGGAGCCCGCTTTTTTCTGCCCCCTGTTATGTCACTCGTCAATTTCCCAATCCCCAGGCTTCCTGTTAGTTAAAGGCAAGCATGGGAAAGTCACCTGGTATAGTGACACCCAGTGGCCAGCAACTGAACCAGTCACCCCAGAGTCTCCTGAGGACCTTGTTAGCGCAAGGCTCCTTGTCATCTTCCTGGACATTCCCATTCAGTGTGCCCAGGCTATGGTCCAGGGTCTGTGCACTTCGAGTTCCCCCCAGGGAATATGATGAGGCCCATTGATCATGTGTCCCTCCCTTGGTTATTCATCCTTTGACAAAGAGGGGCATGTTCCAAGGGGAAGTGAGGCCTGTGGGTTGGCTGTAAGGGGTCCCCAGATAGCGCTCACCCTCCAAGGATTCCTGAGGAAGCAGAGACATGTCCCCAGGCACACTGGGCAGGGAAAGTGGGGGTTGCTGTTTGTCAGGGTGTTTAGGCGCTGATGAAGATGCTATTCTTAGCACTCAGGCAATTTGGGCTCCTCTAATCAGAGAGCAGGGAACGGGCCAACTAAGGGTGCCAGGGGATTTGAAATTCTATGCAGAGCCTGTTAGGACTGGGCCAGGAAAGATGACATTCTCGGGCAGGGTTAGTTGGAGGAAAATCAGATATCTCCCAGCCCTGCAGACAAAGGACGACAGGAAAAGTTGCTAAGACTGAGCAGGGGAGAACATGGCAACATGGTCGTTGAGTTCTCTGGATGGTTCCCTGGAAGAGAAGGTGGACTCTCCATTGCCTTCAGAAGGGCAAGAGCTGAGTCAGGCTGGAAGGTCCCTCGGTTAGTGTGAGGCAGGTCTGATGGAAGGTGCCAAGGGTCCAGGGTGAGGGGACTGGGGCTCGAATTCGGGATCCTGTAACAAGGAGGCTGGAGCAGCAGATAGGAAATCTGGCCCCTGAAAGAAAACCCAGGGGGACTAAGGGGAGGAGCCTAGTCACAGAGGAGATGCGTCCAAGCAGGGAACCAGGCCACCACGTTCTGAAGAGAACCCACAGAGAAACTCTAGGTGGGCAGGGCCCAGCCAGGCTGAATGGTACCTTCCCCCTCCCCACAGACACACACACAGATTGCAGCCCTTCAACCAGGCCTGGGACAGTGGAGCACACAGTCTGGAGGCTGAGCTTCTCCGGGGTTGCACTTGTACTCCCTCACTCCCCCTGCCAAGAAATAGGGTCTCTCCCAGAGCCCGGCCCCACCCACAGGGCACTGGGCCAGGCCTGAAGCCACAGGTGCTGCTGCCAGAAGTGGGGCTCCATGAGTCCATGGGAGGGGCAGGAGACCTATGTCAGACAGGAGGGGAGGAGGTGAACCAGGTCCTGGGGGCTGACCCTTCCCCACCCTTTACTGGAGGTGCTGTTTCCAGGTATAGCAGCAAGCTGGCACCTTGCCAGGTCACAGCCTCAGCCAGAGGTCAGGAGACTCAGCCTACTAAGGGGAAGGGAAATAGTGCCGAGGGTCACTGAAGGTGTTTTTGGTGATACTATAGCAAGTGCCCACTTCAGGAGATTAGAGCCCCGTCTAGACAGTGTTGAGGCCCGATCGATAGGACACTGGGCTCCCAGGGCCGCCTGCACCTGGCCAGGAATAGACACATGGGGGAGCACAAGTGTGCGTGCCGTCCTTCTGATGGCCTCTGTCTTGAAGAGAGGCTTAGGGAAAAGAGCAGAAGTGGAGAGGAGGACAGGTGCATGGCAGGGTGGGGTGGAGACCAGAACTGGAACCAGAGCCTGGGACCCAGAGGAAAGGAGAGAGAGAACAGAAGACCTGCGAGTAGCCTTTGTGGTTGGGAGTAGCCAACACTTCCTATGGGAAGTACTTCCGGTGTACCCAGCGTCCTTCCGCACTTACCTGTGGTCACCTCACTCACTCATCCCCACCTGGAAGGGACTCTTCTTAGCCAGGTCTGACAGCCAGGAACTGAGGCACAGAGAGGCGTGGCAGTTCTCCCAAGTGCTCAGAACTAAGAGGAGCCAGAACTTGGGTGTGGCAGGCCGGCCCCAGAGGCCACACCTGCTGGCCGGGCCCCTACCGCAACTTGGGTGCAGCCTTCCTGGGTTCATGCCATGCTCCGGGTGTGGAATCCAGGCTTTCTGGGGCCTCTGGGTTTGATATGAGCATGAGAGCCCATCTTTTGCAGCTGTACTGACAGACAGCTAAGAGTCCCTCAGGCAAAGCCACGACCATGGAGAGGAGGGCAGCAAGGGACTCAGGCAGGCGTCAAGAAACAGGGCTCCAAGCTCTTGCTGTGTGATGTTTCCACTGACCTTTTTGGAATATAAAAGGTGTCACTGACCCCACCACCACTGCTCCAGCCCACAACTATACCCCTCCAAAGATACCTGGGGACCTTGGGTCAGGAATTTCAGAAATCTACAGAGCTCTGGCGGAGACTCGGACAGTCTCTCCCTGCTCAGAACCTGCAGGGCACAGGGCACTGCATCTGGCAGTGCCCTCCTGGCCAGGGACCGAGTCACAGAGTAGCGGGCTAGTCACCAGCTGCTTGAAGCCAGGGGCACCTCCCTCCATCCTCCGTACCCCTCGGTGCCAGGGGTCAGTAGGTGCTCACATGCTGTGTTGGAAGGGTGTGAGACAGCGGAGGGAGCTGCGGCCCCTCATTCCTCCACTTCACGGGCCTAAGGAGGGGCTCGTGGGGGGGAGGGGCCAAGGGCTTTCTCAAAGACACAGTGGGGTCTTGTGGAGGCCGTGCCAGGGCAGCGGCTCAGCCTGGGGCACACCCTGTACGCTTCTCCCTGACTACCTTTACCTCCAACTTTCCCCTCCAGATGTCCCGGGAACCCTGCCCTGTTAGATGCTGGAGGACAGTTCCCTCTGTCCTCCCTTCCCAACTGCGGAGAACAATTAAGCCCAGGACAGCCATTAGCTAGCACTGAAGGGCCTGTATTGATTAAGGATAATTATATTTACTCTTCAGCAGTTTGAGGCCTGCTAGGAATATTTTTTGTTAATTTGCTGCTGTTTAGCCTCAGGAATAGAGACTGATATGCCCCCACCTGGATCTCCCCTACACACATGCACACGCATGCACGTCCATGTGCAGCCACCCATGCACACGCAGACACATACATGTCTTACTGTTGCTGAATTCCTGTAAATGCTCATCTAAGTTCCATGTCATTACGGGCTGGCCTTCCTGAAGCTTTTAGTCCAGAAAAGAACATGGAAATGGTTGAAGGAGGTTTATTTTCTTTTGGCTTTTTTTGTCTTAGGCGAGAGGCAAAGAGGAGTCCAAGTTGCAGCAAAACACAAACACACACACACACACAAACACACTCATGCATGATTTTCCCCTTCCTCCCCAATACACGTATGTTTAAAACCTACATTCTATGAGGAAAGGAGGTGCAGAGGTGTCTCTTTCTCTCTCTGTGAGGTATCAGAGCCCAAATGCTGTGAGGAGACAGCCCCCCTCTGTCACATGGGGAAGGCATCTTTCCTCCTCGCTTCCTCTGGCCCCCCGGCCCTGCCTCCCTGGTGACACTGCTCACTCACTCTTGGTGTCTTATCTGGCATGAGTGCAGACATGTTTTCCCCTGTCACCAGGTCGTGAGCACCTTCCTTCCTTTGGTAAACAGACCGGGCCAGAACGGGGCTCAGGCCAAGGGTACAGAGGCAGCGGTGGTCTCTGCTCTCAGGGGACTCACAGTCTAGGGAGGGGGGGCCAGACAGAAAAAAAATCACAGTTTGCACACGTGCTGTGGGTCTACCACTTACCAGAGCCACCTTGTTACCGAGGGCAAGGAACTTTGCTAAGACTCAGTTTCCCAAGTTGTAAAACTGAGATGAAAATAAGAGCTGAGGTGACACAGGTGGGGACGCCACTTCACAGAGCTGGGGTGGCGGGCGGCACACGAGGTGTGACGCATGGTGTGGACTCTGCTGGGCTGGCCTGTGGCGCCTTCTCAGGAAATAGCAGCTATGCATCCTGAATGGCGACTACACGCCGGGCACACATCACGTGGACTACGCTGTAGAACAATCCTCGTGAGACATTCAGGAGGAAATGGAGGTATGGGAGGGCGAAATAACATAATCCGGGGCACGCCGGAAGCTAAGATCCAGCCCCAGGTGGTCTGGCCCGCTTTGCTGCTGCTCTGCTATGGTACCCCCCTCCTGCCGCCCCCCACCTCACCCCCAGGTGACACTGGCTCCTGTTCTTCTATCAGCAGCAGAGAGCATCATGGGTGCACGGAGGAAGGATGCCCCTTACATAACCTGGGGGGGAATGACATCAGGGAAGAGTTCCGGAAAGAGGATAAATGGCCTTTTTCCGGTAAAGGGAACTGTGTGTTCAGAGGCCCAGAGGTAAAAGAACACCATGTATTCAGAGAACAGCAAATATTTCCATCTAAGTGGGTGAGAGGTAGGGTGATCATATATCCCAGGTTGCCTGGGACTGTCCTGGTTTATACTATTGGCCCAGCTTAATTATAAATAGTATCTCGCTCACGCTCAGACAATCCCGGTTAGGACAAAAAATTATATGATCGCCACACTTCTAGTGTGTTGGTGCCGGAGAAGTAGAAACAGGGCTTTGTTAACCCGCCCAGAGACTGATTTTATTCTGAAGGACACGGAGACCCACTGAGGGATGAATTATAGGAAGCAAGGCTGAGGCCAACCAGACCTTTAGGATGCAATGGTTCAGGGGGACAGAGATGATGAATTATTAAGGAAGCAGAATCCACAGACTTGGGCTACAGAGAGGATGTGGGGTTCATGGTCAAGGGCATGGACTCTGGTGCCAGGCTTTCCGGGGTCAGATCCCCAGGTGGCCATGTGTTAGCCAGATTATTTCATGTCTCTGTATCTCACTCTCTTTGTCACTGAATAAGGTATGATAATAGCACCTCAGAGGACAGCTGTGAGTTAACCTGTGAGGCAGTTGTGAGCAGTGACGCATCAGGGATGGCTCGGTCTCTGGCTTAGGTCCCTGGAAGGGAAGAGGTCCTTGAGAACAAGAGGAGATGGGAGGAGGAAAGACACAGGGACGGAAAGGTCTGTTGGGATGTGCTGGATTTGAGGTATCAGAGGTGAGAGGAGACACCTGCTAGGTAGCCAGATGTGCCAAGTCTGTGTGCAGGGAAGGTCCAGGCTGAAGACTCTGACCTTGGCCTCCTCCCCTACTGGATGGAGTAGGGGGAAAGTACCTGGAAACCCCTGGGAGCACTAGCCTTCAAGTTGCCTATAGAAGGGATGGGCCCATGAAGGGATCTGAGGCATGACCAGAAACCAAAGAATTATTTTTCGGAAACCAAGGGAGGGCTGAATTTCAGCAAGGGGGGTGTTTTCAACACAAGCATATGCCGAAGCAAGACCAGCCAATTCAGAGATGAGGAGCCACCTTCCGGTTAATCTGTGGAGACCATTGTGGCCTTGGTGGGCACGTTGTACTGTAGATGGCAGGGATTATAGTAGGAACTGAAGACAAGGAAGGAGAGGGAATGAGTGTGGACCGCTTTTTATTTTTTTTAATTTTTTTAATGTTTTTTATTTATTTTTGAGAGAGAGAGAGAGACAGCGGGAGCAGGGGAGGGTCAGAGAGAGAGGAAGACACAGAATCTGAAGCAGGCTCCAGGCTCTGAGCTGTCAGCACAGAGCCCAGCATGGGGCTTGAACCCATGAACCATGAGATCACGACCTGAGCCAAAGTCGGATGCTTAACCGACTGAGCCACCCAGGTGCCCCAAGTGTGGACCCCTTTTAAGAAGCTTGGCTACAAAAAAAAGGGACAGTGGCCACAGTGGCGTGCAGGGTCAGGAGAGGTATGTTCGTCTTTAAGGAGCAGAGCCTTGAGCTGGGGAGAGAGCCGAGGAGCCGGAGAGGTTGAAGATCCCAGATAAAGGCATAATTGATGGAGCATAGTCCTGGAGGAGGCAGGAGCCGATGAGGTGCTGGCGTGCTTGCTGGATTGGCTGACGGGAAGAAGGCTGCCTTCTGTAGGGAGATGGAGGGGGAGATAAGGATGAGTGGGGACACAGGTAACTTGGGGGGGGGGAGGGGACATGCTGAGCACCCAGCTGGCACCATCTTCCCTGGAATCCTGGAGGCCAGGCTTCCAATGACAGGAAGGGCTGGGGGGTAAGGAGGAAAGGAGACATCTGTGAAAGAGCCATGTGGGGAATGGAAGCAGTGTTTCCTGGGGGCCAGGAAGATTGCCGTTACCAGGGTGGTCCTCACGGACCCCGCAGTCGCCCAGAAGGACAGCAGTGCTGGGGCTGGCATGAGATGAAATGCCGTGGCTCTCAGGGAGCAGAACGTTGATAAATGACAGACCAACAAAAGGAAAGAAGAAGTGTGTATCGAAGCCTCAGAGAAGCAGGAGGGTTTTGTAAAATTTGACAACAGAGGGATCATTTTGAAGTGGCATTGGTTATCACGGAGGGGCCTCCCTGTCTCGTGGAAAAATGAGCCTCTCCTCCCAGAGAGGTCTGCAGGAACACGATGAACTTGAAGGTGAAGTCTGGGCCCAGGTTGCCTTTGCCTCGTTTTCCTCCCCATCTGACAATTTTAATAAGCTGTCTTTAAATGTCATCTGGCTCAGAGTGAGTGAGTGAGTGATTGAACAAATGAACCAATGAATGCCTTGCTCCCAGTTGTAGAGACATGTCTACCCGTACCCATGCTTTTTGCTGTGGACCTTGCCTCCTCCTGTCCCTAGGGTGCCCACTGAGCCTCAGCATGGGGGCCGATTCTCTTCTCAGGGGCCATATGGGGGGGCTTGGAAGAAAGGGGCAGTAGAGGTGTTTGCTGTCACCTTCAGAGAGAGCTGAAGTCCCATGGAGCGTGAGACATGCCCACCCACCCAGCCACTCTCCTGTACCCCGTTTTAATGCCAACATAGAATGACCACACTACGGCCCACCAGCACTTGGGTTTTTGGTAACTCTAAATAACATTTCAAGGTGTAGCCAAAGGAGCAGAGGTAACATAGTGTAAGGGGAAACACAGGGTCAAATTAGAGGGGTGGAGGGTTTTTGCAACTGTAGATCTAGCTTCTCAACTGGGTTTATTTTGTGCCTGTCACTACCTTCTTCCTTACTCCCTAGCCTGGCACTGATGGCTTGATGGGAGAACCCTGAGCCACAGGGCAGAAGACATTTCACTAGCTCCTAGTGGGGGAAATGAAGCAAGATCCCCACCCAGGCAGGGAAGACCACAACCCTCCTATCCCCAGGGGCCACCCGGACTCCCACTAAGAGAGTGGGAACAGACTGGCTTTATTTTTAGCTCCCTTATGAGCCCCTGAGCCCTGCCCCAATTTCTGTCAACAGAGAGCTTAGGGCCCACACCATCTGGCCATCATGGAGAGACTGGGCGGGCCTCGTCTTCTCCTGCCCCTCACGATGAAAAACCAGGAGAATGCATTCCTTTCCACGTCCACGTTTTCCAGGCCAGAAAATCTACATAGTGGAGCCTCCAGTGGGACTGAAGTCTGCTGGGACCATAGGGGTCAGTCCCATGCCCAGAGCTCGGGCTCTGGCAGGACCTCAAGGGACTTGCTGTGGGAATCCCAAACTTTAGGGACCATTCTGACTGTGCAGTCCCCTCCCTAGACCATTTCTCTGAGTTCAGCTTGAACTTTCCATAGGACTGGGAACAAATCTGTGACCTGGAGGCAAAAGACAGTGAAAGTTATGAAAGAGGATCCCAGTTGAGTTCATCCCAGAGAAGGTAATAAACAACATCATTTATTCATTCATTCCACAAAGGGTGGAACTCAGGCCTCTAAACATGCTAAAGATGCCAGGACTGAACTTAACCCACAATCTTTGCCCTCATGAAGCACTGCTGTTCTTCTCTGTCCCACAACAGTCACCAGGACTCCAGAGATCCAAGAAGCTGAAACGGAGGAGGTGGGGTGTGGGGCTGGGAAGGCCGGTGTTTCTTCTTCCTGAGCTGAATCCTCAAAGTTATAGCTTCTTCCCATTCTATTCTCTGGCAACGCCCCTGGGTGCATCCCATCCGCCACACGGCAGCCCATACTCACCGCGGAACTGGGGGGGGCCTGTCATACTGGGGGGGGGGACCTGTCATACAGACACTCATTCAGGTGGCTGACAGGGGGTGTCACCGTGGCAGAGATTCTCGGCATTAACTGGCTGCTCCACGGGGCCCCTGATAGTTGCTGTCCACCAGCGTGAGGACCCTCCCTGGAATCATTCTCTGTCCTGATCTCCAGTTACCCAGGTCCAGGCTGAAATCCTTTTCCCAGTCCTTCCAGACTCCACTGGGTCTATGGCAGCCCTGATATCTCTCAATGGCATTTACTCCCTGGTCAAAGCCTTGGTAGGTCTCCTCATGGCTAGTGGTGCCCCCTTTCTCACTCTTGGGCTCCAGTATCTGTAAGGAGGTCCTTGCTGCCCCCAAGGCCGCTCCTCAGAGGGACATTCAAACGGAACAACTGAACCAAAGGACAGTGTCTGGCCGGGGAACCACTGAGGGCAGGTGGAGAGTCTAGATGACGGAGGCTGACTCCCTATCACCATGGCGCTGCTGCCAGGAGTTCTGTTGGGCCCCACATCCCCTGTGAATGCCCAGCTTAGCAAGAGCAGTCCCAAATCCGGGACACCTGGGCCCTTTGCCGGCTGGCATTTGGGACCCAGAGTGATGCCTGTGCAGCTTCTTCAGGTGCTGTGCTTCCCAGCTGCCCTTCTCTCCAGAGATTATTTCCTTGCAGCAAAGACCCCGGGTGGCCCAGCCCAGAGGCAGGGGCGGAGAATCAGGAATTGTTGGAAATGGCGCATCTGGATGAAGAGTTATCTGCCCCCGGGCCCCAAGGCACGGGGGGGGGGGGGGGGGGGGACCTGGCTCCCTGCCACCCTCAGCATTTGAGGACACACTTGTCAGTTCTTTCTTCTCTTCTCTGGAGCCCCAAGCAAGCAGAGACTGAAATAAGACTTTCTTTATGTGTCTTATTGGTAATGAGTTCTTTTTATTATTATTATTATTATTGAGGTATGGCTTACACACGAGGTTACACCAGTTTCAGATACACAACAGGCAGAGACTAAAATAAGACACTCAAGTGAAAAGGCCAAGTAGGCTGGAGGAAGACCGGTGTGACAGCCAGGAAAGGCAAGCCAGCCGAACTGGGTTATGCCCTTATGTGGGGGCCTTACTTGGCAAGTAGCCCTTTAGGGACATACCCGTCTCATTTACTCCTCCTGTTGGCCCCACGAGATGAGTGTCGTTACCCTTGTTAGAGAAAGGAAGGAACCTCGGGGAACTTAACTTGCACAAAGTTGCATGGAGTGTCAGTGGTACGCACGGATTCTAGAGAAAGCTGAGGGGCAGTGCCAGAGTCCGGAGCAGGTGGGTTCCCCGCTGTCTCCCCACCAGCACAGAGAGTGGAGGACAGTATCGCTTGTCATCTCCCAGGCCCTCCTGCCTGCCCGGTGGTGCTCATGCCCAGAGGGGACAGCAAGGAAGGTTCTAGCTGCACATGGAGGGGGGAGGAGCGTGCCAGGAGGTGCCTGCATGTTTGAGATCCGTGAGCCAGAGCGGGCGGCCCAGGTGAGAGATCTGAGTGGGAATGTGCCCCGAGCCGCCTGCCAGGTGGACCCATGTGCTCAGCAGCACAGGACAGAAAGAAATGGTGACAGGGCCGCTCCCTAATTAAACACCTGCAGTATCCTTCTGCTAAAAGCAGGAGAGCTGATAATTTTATTGTATTTGACCAGATAATAATTGTATTCTTTAAAAGGTAGAACAGGTGGGGAACCTGGGTGTCTCTGTCAGTTACGCGTCCAACTTCGGCTCAGGTCATGAGCTTACAGTTAGTGGGTTCGAGCCCTGCATTGGGCTCTGTGCTGACAGCTTGAAGCCTGGAGTCTGTTTCAGATTCTGTGTCTCATTCTCTCTCTGCCCCTCCCCGACTCATGCTCTGTCTCTCTCTCAAAAATTAATAAGACTTTTAAAAATTCTTTTAAAGATAGAACAGGAAAATAGGGGAACTGAGTGTCTAGACTGAGCCATGACCCACAGCTGGGTCTGGTGAATGCTAAGGTCAAGGCTTTGCCTTTTGTTCACTGTGGTTCCCCCTCTGCCTAGGTCAGTGCCCGGCCCATTGGAATCGTACAAATATTTGTTTGGTGAATCAAAAGAACAGGGACGAGAACCTAGAAGAGAGAGAGAGGCGCATCATCTTAGCAGAACTGAGAGCCAGGGAAGGGAACGCTGGCATTTTCAGAACGAAATCTGAGGTTTTATAAACGGAGAATCTAAAAAGCTCAGTGGAACAGTAAGTTTAGTTCCAGGGCCGAAAAGGGAACACAGCTTAGAGGGTTGGGGAATTGTAAAGATGAAATGTCTGTGTTACAGTCACAGACCATCTCTAAGAGAAAAAAGGAGGCATCACAAACAATGACTCATATGTGTTTGAATGAGGGGTGGAAAATAAGTCATTGCGAGGATGTGATGAGACTGTAGCCCATTTCTCCCAGAAAAAAAATGCACGTCAATACAACACTTTGTATATAATTTGGGGAGGGGCTGGAGACTTCGTGTTAAGGAGACCAAACATAAAGAGACCAAACAAGGTCACTTGGAAGGGAAAGGGGACACATCAGAGGCTGGAAGGCGTTGTATCCAGGAGGGAGCCGGGAGGTACCACACCCTGCAAGATCTATGTCTCAAAGTCAGAGCCCGGAATAAACATGTTTTTAAAAATCCAGACAGCCAAAAAGGTATTTTGGGTATTTCTGTAGTTAATGTTGCTAAAAGCAAGGATTCAGAAATCAGACTCACCTGGTTTGACTCTCAGCTTTGTGATCGCAGACCAGCTCTTTAACCTCACCAAGCCTCGGTTTCCTTATCTGCAAAAGGGGGGTGATATCTAATCCGAAAGGGTTATTGTAAATAATATGCCTGACAAAGCCTGTCAACTGCTTGGCTGAGTGCTTGGTACATTTGGTCTAATACATATTCATCATCATTATTATTATCATTATTCTCTGCTTGTAATGCCCTTGTCTCCTGTTCTGACTATCAAAGCCTTCAATAAAGGTTAGCTTTTAGTGGTTTTTGTTATTTTTAAGTAATGCCTGAAGCAGGAAAATGAACACGATAAAGGACTGCTCCTTGGGGAAGATGATGTAATATTAACTTTGTTCAAAAGAAATAGCTAACAAAAAGGAATCGGGGTAGCACTGAAGGGCAGGCAAGGAATCCGGCACATGAGCCTGCGAGGAAAACCATGCCCCGGAGGAGAGAGCGAAAGGTAGGGCCACCGCTTCTTGTTTTGCTTCCATGTCTTCACAAAAGAGAACAATTTTTGATCGGACGTGTCAGGAGGAGCAGATCTATCATCCCTAAACGGGGTCAGGACTCTAGACCCAGATGTTTGATGTCCGGGGATTTAAAGGATTTTGCAGCTACAATGGTGGGAATGTTGCTTGTAATTGTTGAGACACAACATGAAACAGGGGAGATGCTCAAAGACTAGGAACAGTTCGCTTTTCCAAAAGCAGGATTCCAGAAGCTCTGGTTTGAGCAGCCTAGTATCAAACCAATGAAACTCGAAACAGAGTGGTAGATGGCTCCGTTCGTGTGCACTTAGCAAATATACAGACACCCAGGAGCTGGGGGGGGGTCACTAAAGATAAATCATCCAAAATTAGAATGGTTTTTTACCAGGCATTTTTTTTGGAAGATTTTAGAGGAATGTGATTGGCATATGATTTGATTTCAGTAAAACATTTAATGAAGTCGCTCCTTCTCACATTGTGGATAAAATGGAGAAGTGTGATCTGGGCACTGGTACAATGATGTGACTTCAAAAATGTCCCCCAGAATGCCAGTCATTCCCCCCCCCCCACCAAGTGTCAAGAGAATCTCTTTAAAGGTGGTCTGTCCAAGGGCTGTGTCAGTGATGCAGAAGTCATGCTCACAGATGCAGAGACACCACCCAGCCAGGAAAGTTGATTACCAGATGGTCCCAGCGTCAGGATGCAAACAGGTCCCCGGCACCTGAAGGGATGAGCTTACTCCCAACAGAGAGTAAGGGAGACATGGAGAAGGATTGCAAGTGACTTCTGCAGCTAGCCCGCCCTCGAGGAGGCGGAGCATAGCTCCCCACTCCCAAAGTGTAGACTGTCCCTGGTGACTTCCTTCCAAGCAGGACAGTGTAGCAAGGGATGGAGACAGTCACTGCAACCTTAGAGCGGAGAAACCTGACAAACACCACCTCAGCCAGGTGATCAAGGTGGACGCCAATAGGGACAAGTCTTGTTGAGAGCATGATACCATACCTCCATATGATGTGATGACAATGACACTGTACCTCTGCAGTCCTCCTCCCCCAAAACCTATAACCCCTATCTTTTTAAAGAAAAATATTAGGTGATTTCCAATTGAGGACATTCTACAAAATTCCTGGCCAGCACTCTTCAAAACTGTCAAGATCATCAAAAAGAAATGCTAGGATACTTTCACCCTCTAGAGGAGCCTAAGGAGACATGACAACTATGTGGAAGGCGATGTCCTAGATGGAATCGTAGGTATAAACTAAGAAAATCTGAATGCAGTATGGTCTGTGCGTAATAATTGTGGGGAAATGGAGCACATTAACATGTAAGATGTTAGTAATAGAGGAGACTGGGTGTGAGACTCTGTACTATCTTCACAGTTTTTCTATAAATCTAAAACCATTCTGAAATTTTAAAAAACATTTATTTTAAAAACGCAATGGATGTTAAGTGTAAACTCCTGCTTTTAACATAAAAAATGACTTACAATGTAAGTGTATCTTGGGGGACATCCAAATTAGATACAGCTTACGAGAAAGGCATCCCAGGCTTAGCCGGCCACATCTCAGTGGCTGGCGCTGGGCAGCACGGCTGTAAGAGGCAGCGGGGCCCACCGCGGCTCCAGCACTGCCCCCGATCCGCCCCAGATGGCTTGGCAGCACTCTGCTATTCAGATCACATGAGCACTCTCAACTCTGGAGCCCAAACTCCTGGGTTCAAGCCCAGGCTCTTCCCCATTCTAGCTGTAGGAACCAGGCCACTTCACTTAATCTCTCTGATCCTCAGTTTCCTCATCTGCAAAGTGGGCACATAATGATGAATGCTTCATAGAGCCGTTGGCAGAGCCAAGTCCCTGGCTTATGACAGCTACCCAGTAGTGGAATTCTGTGGTCAACAGAGGTCTGACTGGGGCAGGGCAGGACCTCTGCCTTATTTTTGAGGGTAAGTCTTATTTCAGAAGGCTGTTCCGTATCTCGGAGAGTAGCATTAGATGAGGGGAGTAATGGGGAACTCGTGATGTTTACCTTGGAGAAAACACTAGACTAGAGGAGCTATTCCTTCAATGCCAAGTGAGAGCCAGCAACAGCAGTGATAGTCTTGGTGATTAATTTACTTAAACCCTAAGCCTTTCTGGATCTGTGCTGCTTTATCCTCCAAGTACAGATAAGGACATATTTTGGTCAATTTTGCAGGGTAACTGAGAGGATAAAATGCGCTAATAAATATGGAAGTGCACTGAATGAAAAGCAACCATTGCTAGTAAGTATATGTGTGGTGAAAACTACCTTAAATCTGTATTTCTTATGGCGCCTGCTCACAGAGGTTGGGCAAGAGGTCAAGACTATATGCTCTTTGAAATGCTTACTTTCTCAACTGCAAAGCCATCTTGGGCATATCAGGAACACAGGCTTCTCTTCAGGTACAGGGTCTTGCGGTCTTGCGCGGTGAGCTCAGAGAGAAGTGGGGGCTGCACTGGAGACAATGTATAGGCATTGGAAACTGATCTGACTTCTGCGAACCTCGGTGTACCCACCCCCTAGGAGAATGGAGATAATGGCGTCAGTGTCACGTGGCTGCTGCATGGTGGCCCGCATGCCTGGGCCAGCCCACCCTCAGCGCTTAGTGGGGTGGCGGCTGCTGTTGTAACTTGGCGCCACTGCAGGTCTGGGACAGCGGTGGGATTCCAAGAACCTGTCACTCTGGCCTGCCAGGTGGAGTGGTCACCACTCCTGGGGCTCCGGGGTCACTGCGGGAGAGCCCACCCCCATGGAGACCAACCACAAGGCCCAGAGAATCATCACAGGGAACAATGAGAAGGGTCTGCGTCAACAGGGTGCAGGCTAAGAATAATCCATCTTGGACATTTCAGAACCACGTTTTATGGAGCTCTTAGCAGTCAAGGAGGTCCTGAGTAAAAATCAGGGCCCAGAGGGAACCAGATTACTGAGAAGGAGGGGAATTGGGTTGGTAAGAAAGATGAGGGTGTCATGGCCAAACTCCCCGGTGGTCACTGTGGCATGGAAGGAAACATGGGGAGAAGGCAAGCAGCCTGAAATGGCAGCGCCCAGTCCCAGAGGCAGCACCGTGATGGGGACACAGGAGACGGAGCACCATGACTTGGTCCTTCAGGATTCACAGTGACATATTTCCTATCTCAAACGCCCAAAAGTCTCCCGTCCGGCATCCACTCGTATGAATGTCAGCACCATTCAGGGCAGGAAGCCACACATTCTGCCCACATCTTATGCCAGAGATTTCTAAAGATGTTATCACATGCCTTTGGAGAAAAACAACAACAATTGTATGAACAATTTTTTACAGAGCCTGGAGGTACAATAGACGATGACAGATGGATCTGGATTTACATAAAATGACACAGACGCTGATTTTCTGAATATTTTTGCTAAAATCAACAACAGCTAGAATGGATCACCCCCACTGCCACCCAGCTGCTGGCAAACAAGAGCACCAGCACTTGGTGAGGGCCCGGTTCCCAAAGCTCAGGAGCTAAAGTCTCATTGGTTTAGCTGATACCCTTCGAGCGCTCCCATCCAACACTGTCTCCATCGTGACAGGCTGCTTTGCAGGAGGAACCTAGACTCTGAGAAACAGCTCTCAGCTTATCCCTTAGATGGACAGAGCACCCTTACTGCTACCAGGATCCAAGCTGCTGCCTGTCCCTCTGGGTCAATGACCCAGATGAGTTGGCTTATCTGTACCCAGAACAAGGCCCCACATTTAAGGAAAGATATTGACAGACCAAAGCATGTCCAGGGTGGGCAGCCTGGCTGACAGAGGGCCTGGATCATGTCCTGCTGGGGAAACACCCTGCTCCTTGTCTCAAATACCTGCACAGTTGTCATGTAAAAGACGGGATAAACTTCCTCTGTGTATCCTCCGAAGGCAGAGTTAGAACCCACACTGGGGAGAGGCAGAGTTTGGCTGGATCCAGAGGAAGGCTTTCTCCCTGTTGGTGCCTCTGATAATCTGATTGCATGGAAAAGTAATTCGTTCTACATTATGGCAAGGGTTCAAAGACTGGATTATCACCTGTCAAGGCTGCTGTTGAGGGGTTCCACTTTGGATGAAAGATTGGTTGAGAAGAGCTCTACATTCCTTTTTAAGCTTCAGACGATGTGCTTGTGTGTTCTCAGTGAGGAGACAGAGCAGAAACTGCGGATCGTGGCATAGCTGCAGAGAACTGAGATTAGTATGTAAAACTGAAATAAAACCCTCAAGGTTAGTAAGGCTTGAGTTGTGGTTTTAAGCTCTTGTTTTGTGTTTCAAGCTCTTTTTAACAGAAGGAGCAGTAAATCAGAGTCGGAGCCACAGGGCCAGATTTGGCTTCTATTTGAATGTTTAAAGACACCTGCTCTTCATAGGAAAGCTCTCTCCAAATTCCAGGGGGCATCAGTGGCTACTTTCATTCCCTGGGCCTTATCCTCTCATCCAACTTTAAGGAGGTCACAGGAACAGGGAGAGAGCTGTGTGAATGTGCCTCACCCCCTCCATGGGTCAAAGCCTTGGTCTTGCCCTATGTGAAATGGCAGAATAGATAAATGGAATTAGGCCCCCCAAGGGGCCAACTCAAATGATTTAGAGCCTTACTCCCCACTTTATCAAGAAGGCATCCATATCTGTGGGTAACCAATCTTCCTCCTCCTCTTAAGCTGTGAGCCCTGGGGCCTCGACCCAGAACCTGGACAGTCCTTTTCCCTCCTCCTGTAATAAGCCCTGTTCAGGGCTACTTCTTCTTGGGTTTTCTTCATCCTTTTTCAGCTTTTTAAATCAGATTTTAAAGGTTTTCAGTCACCGCTGCCCACCACCATCTTCCCTGGAGAACTACCTACACTCCAATTATCAGCTGCACATCTAGAGAGATGCCCCTCTGAATTAAGAAATTGATAAAGAAAATGGTATTGAGAGGCTCTATTTTCGGCTCCCTGGCCTTCGTGCGTGGACAGCAGAAGGCGCAGTGTTTGTGCCAGAAATCAGCACCACCACCGTTTGGACAGTGTTCCCCTTAATTTGTTCTCTTTTCTTCATCCAAAAAAATTCTGGCTGGCCTTCTGCTCTTACCTTGACCTGTCTGAATTTCTTATTTTGAGCATGATTTCTAAGGAATGTAGGACTTGTTACAGGCTTGAAGTATAATTTCAGGCAAGTCACCTTTCCTTCTGGGCCTCAGGCTCTTTGCCATTGAGCCATTGATGCCCCTATGGGCCACATTAGGAAAGGCCACTCATTACAGATACACTGGATGCCGACAAAACAGGTGCAGGACTTCGAGCTGCTCGCAAGAAAGGGAAAGGTCTGCACTAATCATCCCAGAGTCTAAAAGGTTTCCAGTATCTGTCAAGATTCAAGTGTAAACTAGGCGCCGTAATTGGGCCCTAGTAGCTCTAGCAAGTTTGCCTGACACCTCTCCAGAGTAGTAGATGGATTAGAAGTGGTGTCAAACGGCGAGCCTGTTAATGTGCAAAGCAGCGAGGTGTCAAAACTGGCAAAAAGCAAAGCCTCCATTTCTTCTCGATCTCCATAAAAACGAGTGAATGTAGATGCTTGGCTGCCACCACTAACCAGGGACCAAGGCCAGTTTGGCAACACTGCCAGTGTGTGGTCCTACTGTTTCCCTGGCTCTCTCCCCTCTTGCCTCCCACCTGCCCCTGAAACTTTAATTACCTCCTGGACCCAGTATGAGGTCTGTGTGCTGGTGGTGAGCTGAAAGAGGGCGGAGATGGCTCCCATCGACAATACAAAAGCCCGTTGGCCGTCACAGCAGCCATGGAGAACAGAGTGGCTGTTTTTAGTTATAAAGACATCTTGGTGGGAAGATTTACCAAAGATGTATTTTTACCATTAGAATGACACCTCCCTTTGGCCTAGTTATCTCCAGCACCACATTTGTCATTCTGCCACTGCATTCCAGGGGGCATTCGGTTGGGGTGGGTGAGGGACTCTATCTGAATTGAAGCTTGAGTTTCTAGATGGAGCAGTTACAAGTCTAAGTAAGAAGCAGGACCTGGGACACCCTCCGTAGCCACCTTTCCCTGGGCCGGTCCTGGAAATAGTTTTAGCTTTGGGGAAGAGGGTAAGGTTGGGCACATCTTCAGAAAAGAGGGGATTCAGAGGATGCAGAAATGTAAGATTATAGACAAGAAGATGGGAGAATTGCATTAATGTGTATTAAAGTTAATTTGGATTGACAAAATTGTTTCTGCAAGTTCTTCTGGAAATTCGAAAATCTCCAGAAAGAGAACAAAAACGAGTCAGCCGATCTGGTCCACGCCGTCACTCAACCTCGCAGGCCAGTGGCAGAGTCAAAAGCCCCTTTATGTCTCTGTGCTTTGCACTTGCACATGCTTGGGACTGCGTACACCACCTTTGAAAGACACCTGTGGTTGGCCTCCTGACCATCAGCCAGCGGGGTCCACGGCCAGTGTGAATGAAGGGAGCTTCCTGAGACTGTAAATTTGGTTGCCTGAGAAAGGGCAGACATGCGTTATGGGTGTCGGGATCAGAGCCGAGGTCAGAGGTGTGTTTTCACACGTTGACAGACTCAGTTCGGTGGGGTTCTAGAAGCATACCACCAGCCTCATGCACAGCACTATGCTCTTGGTTCTGGAATGTAAAGGAGAGACATTCTAACCCCTGTGCCCCAAGAGCGAACAGCCTTGTTGAAGAAAGAACTTCCGGTAGTGCCGCTTACACGCCCCGCACTTCCCACCCCTGGTTGCAAGGGGTCTCCTAGAGAGAGTTTTTTTTAAAAATGTATATGCCTGGAGCCTGTGAACAGAATCTCTAGCTGTGGGCTGGACCCAGAGAGTTTGTGTGTTTTAAACATTCCCCGTCACGGAGCCAGCCCAGCACGGATCTGTGGACCTGCATTTGGGAGCATGGGGATTGGGGCGGCTGGGGCCTTCCTGGAGGAGGTGAGACTGAGTGGTATCTTGAAGGGAAAATTAGAAGGGGCGGGCAGGCAAAGTTCAGGATGAGCAAGGAGGAAGTAAGAGTGAGTTGGGGCCTTCAGGGCAAGAGATTTGAGCCTGCCCAAGAGAGGAACTTACATCCATCCGTTACTTTTCGGTCATTTCTGAGGACAAGAGGGAGTTAGCGCAGCCACCACTAAAGCGGAGTGAGTATCGCAAACCTTTGAGGCGAGCAGGGCTGCTGCCTGAATCCATCCACCACAAATTTCTCGGATATTCTATTTAATTATAAAACTCATGCAGACCATACTTATTTTAACATAAAAAAGAACATTCTCTCACATCTTCTGGTTTAACATAGTGGTTTTCAGTCTTTCTGGTCTCAGAAAAAATCATCAAGGACCCTGAAGAGCTTTTATTTATATGGGGTATATGCGGTATTAGAAATCAAAACTGGAATTTTTAGGAGTGCCTATCAGTCATTTAAGCGTCTGACTTGGGCTCAGGTCACGATCTCCCAGTTTGTGGGTTTGAGCCCTGCATCAGGCTCTGTGCTGACAGCTCAGAGCCTGGAGCCTGCTTCAGATTCTGTGTCTCCTTCTCTCTCTGCCCCTGTACTGTTTACACTCTGTGTCTCTCTCAAAAATAAATGTTTAAAGAAACTGGAATTTTTAAAGTATTTAAAAGCATGTATTCATGAATTCATTTGAAAATAATAAATCCATTGGGTGTTAACACACATTTTATGAAAAAAAACTATATTCTCCAAAATAAAACCAGCGGGAAGAGTGGCATTGTTTTACATTGTTGCAAATCTCTTTGGGGAGGAGGGGGGTCTGACAATAGGAGACAGCCGGATTCTCAGGTCTACACCTGCATTCAGTCTATGGTTGTGTGTGGTTTTAGCTGAGGCAGATGAAGAAAACCCAGACCCACACAGCAAGGCCAGGCCCAAGGTGGGATCAGCTAAGCACTTAGGCACCACTTGTTGAAGGAGGCACCCTCTCCGAGGATCGGCCCAACGCAGGGCGGGCCCTGAGAGTCAGGGCATCCTCAGCTTTTGTGCCCGGGAGCCTGGCACACAGATATTAGTACTTAAATGGCCTTGTCAGGTAAAGGTGGGTATTCTTTTTTGATGCTGCACCAAAACACAGGAAGCATTGCACACACAGTTGCATCGTGGAATCTGAACCATACCCATGTACTTTTGACGTCCTGTTGACATTAAAATCTATTCGTCAATCTTGCATATCCACTGACCACTTTGAAAGGGTCTCAAGACTCCTGGGGCTGCACAGACCATGCTTGGAAAGTTGCTGGCTTACAAGCGCTCCAGGAACTGCAAGGAAGTTCCCATAACTGGAAAGGAAACTGAGGTACAGAGAGTGATGAGTGAATACAGGAAGCTTGAGTACTGAGCTGGGACCAGACCTTATATGCTACGCTAAGAAACTGGCCTGGGTCTGAAAAGCAATATGAAGCCATACAGGAGTCTTAAGCAAGGGAGAGACAGGACCAGATTTATATTTTTAGATTCATTCTTTGTTCGGCTGCTATTTATGGAGCTCCTGTTGTGTCCCAGGCACTGGGATGACAATGAACAAAGATCTCTGCCTTTGTGACACTCACATAGAGCCCACATCACAAATTCTAGTGAGAATCATAAATAAATATATAGAGACCTATAGATCCACCCTGCTGGCAGTAGGGGACGGACTGGCAGAGATTTAGACTGAGGGGAGAAGGGTGCAGAACTGTCATAACAATGGTCCAGGGGATGATGGTGACCAGGGGAGGGGCAGGGGAGAGACCTAGGAGGGAACATGGGAAGGGCAGAAACAGTGTTAAGGGTGCAGTGAGCCTTGTTACGGTGCAGGAGTCTGGGATGGTGCCCAGCTTGCCACCTCAGACAGGCAGCTGGGTGCCCTGTCCTCTGATATGGCGCCCCCACAAGGAGAAGCATTTGGCAGAGAGGACAGTCCTCTCAGTTAGCAACATGGTGGGTCTGAGGTGCCTGGAGAGTGGGGCCATTCAGGCGAAGATGTCCAGTAAGTTGTTGGATTGTGTGGGTCCAACCCCCAGGGCAGAGGGCTGGGCTGGGGACTGATATGTAAGAGTCATCACGCATTTGGGTGCTGAGCAGATAACATCACTGGGGAACAGGGCTAAAAGTGAGACGAGAGGACCCCCAGGGGACATGGATACTGACCCACCCATTCCTGCCACCTGCCTTGAGTGCAACATGTCTAAAGTCAGTTATGTTGTCCCCCTCCCCCCATGCCTGAAGACTGCTCTTCATCTTAGCTACTGAAGCCAATAACCATGTCGCTGCCCACCCCGGAGGTGCTCAAGGAGCATGGCTCCCTGGTCCTCCCGGCTCTCCCTGCCTTACCCTCTGTAGCCCTAGACAGTTCTGCACTCTTGCACTCTGTTCCATCTGTCTAGAAAGCCCACTTGCATTACCCCCTGACATTCCCACCAGAAGCTCGTCTACCTAGGGAATTCCGACTCATTCTTCAAGACCTGCTCGAGCACCCCCTTTCATTTTAGGTCTTCACCCCCTGCCTCCCGACACACAACCACATACCCTCAGACGTTGTTGGTCTTCTCCCTCGCTTCCCATTCTTCCTCCCCAGGACGGCATTCTAACACCCGAGACACTGTAGGGCTTTGCCATGGGACAGTAAAGGGTATGTTTGTTGTCTTCAAGTGGCTGTAGCCGCATCAAGGCCAAAGGGGATCCGGCTGTAAGCATTGCAAAATTCAAAGGCAGGTGGGTGGCAGTGCCTTGGTTGCAAGTGCCTCATTGGTTCAAAGAAAGTCCCTAGTTGGGGGGCCTGGGTGGCTCAGTCAATTAAGCATCTGACTCTTGATTTTGGCTCTGAGCCCCAAATCAAGTTCTGTGCTGACAGTGTGGACCCTGCTTGGGATTCTCTGTCTCCTTCTCTCTCTGCCCCTCCCCTGTGCTCTCACATTCTCTCTCTCTAAGTAAATAAACATGAAAAAAAAATTTTTTTAAGTCCATAGCTTAGGCTGGGTGGCAAAAGTCTGTATCCACATCAATGAGGGAAGCCAAGTGTCCAGACGAGAAGACAGAAAGCTGAGCAGAGCCTCTGGGCTCGCTCCATACCCCAGCACCCCAGGCTGTGGCATGCGACAGCTCTCAGAGGTCCCCTCAGGCCACAGTGAAGACCTGTCCTCTCAGGGTGGACCTAGCAACTGGGGATTTCCCAGTCTTCTTGGGTGATTTACAACAGATACCTCAGAGCCCTCCAGCCAGAAGTCTGGTTCAGGCCGCGCCTACAACGCATAGATGGCCTTCGTTGCTTCACTGCCCAGGGAGATGGGGAGGGAGCCAGCCCGGCCAGAGCAGTGGGCTGGCACTGTCACTAATGGGAGACGAAGATCAGTAGTATGAATGCACTCTTTTTCTATTCAAACAAGAACAGTAACAAGCTAAAAGCTGAGACAGAAACCCATAAAACGAGACAATTACTACAAGACAGCCACAGGTAGATGGAAGCGAAAGTCTGGTCCCATCTTTGTTCACAGAGCCCCAAGGACATTGTGTGAATGCCAAGCTCTGTGAGGGAAGGAAAAAGCCTTTGTCAGATCTTGCTGCCAGCACCAGACACAGCCCTGAGCCCAGCAAACGTGGCGGGAATCAGGATCACTGGGGGCGTTTCTCCCCACGCCCAGATGTGCCCTGTTGGGACACGCTGCTTGCCGCGGAGGGGTGAGCCTGGGGCCCCACACAGCCCCCTTGGAGGAGCCGCGCCCAGTAGCCCCTGTGCAGAAGGCTGGTGCCCCCACTTCCAGGAATCCTTAGCAAAAACCAATTCTCAGTAGTGAAAAGGAGATGATATAGAACAACCTGGAAACTGTCAATCTTTTTTCCTACTTCTCTCTATCCCAGGGCTCTAGAGAAAGAATGGCAGGGTCTCTCGGAGCCCCATTTCTTCTTTTGCTCAGCCTTGGCTTGTCATCAGTGTGTCCCAAAGCAGAAAGGAGAGAGGAGCTAGATAATTACCAACACCTGGGGGAGGGGACAGCAGAGGGAGATGGAGACATATATATATGTATACTTTGGAGTCAAGTAGGCTCTGCTCATTAAAGTTATAAATCTCTCTGAGCCTCAGTTTCCTCATAGATAAAATGAGTATGATAATGTACCGGCTTCATAGGATCGTTACAGGGAGTGCATAAGATAATGCACGTGAAGTTCTTAGCCTGGCTTTTGGCATGCACTCAGTGCTCTTCACAAGTTAGCTATGGCCACTGTGATTATCTGGCCCCGCCCTCCTTAGGTCTGGGAATACCAATACCTAACTTACCATGTAGGCAGGTGTCAAAATTCTGTCTGCTCGGTGTCCAGGGTGTCTCTGGGGAGAACCCTGATTCCTATCCAAGCTGGGTTCCTTCAGTATGAACCCACTGAGGGTCACAGAGCCAAGCGGGATGGTGGGATGTAGTGGGCGCTTACTCCGTCTCCCCCTCCAGCCCACACCTGCTGCCTTCCCTCCTGCCTGGGCATTTCCCATTTCCTGCCTCCCTGTCTCCAGGAAATTCCTGCTCACCTGCGTGCACATCTGTTCTCTTTAAAGCGCACCCCATGTCTCCAGCTCTGCTACACATTTGGGCAAATTACTTACCCACCCTGTGCCTTCGTTTTTTCATCTGAAAACTTGCAGTAATGATAGTGCCAGCCTCACGGGCTGGTTGGAGATTAAAGCAGGTGATTCATGTGCAGCACTTTGAACAATGACTGGCATATTTTAAGTGATTATTCAGCACTAGATGTTATTACAATAGAGGGTTCATGTCTCCTTTTTGAGTAGGGATTTGCTCTAGGGTGCCACTGTCCTGTGAAACCCAGAATGAATTCTTCACCCTTAGGAATCCTTCCGGCTGTATGGATTCATTAACATAATAAACCACCTGAGAGTGACCTTCTGATTCAGATAAGCATTAACAAGAGAAAGGAAAACACCTCGAATCATGCCTGAGGGCGTGGGGCGTGGTCATCTCTCTGTGTTCTTGATGGTGGGGGGGGTGTATGCTCTCAACGGAGAAGCCTGAGGCATAACAGCAGATATGTATCTTAGACTTTAAAGTTAGAAGTGAGGTTATTATGGTCCCATGGCTGCAAACTCCAGAAGAAAACATAGCTCACAAGGTGTGAGTGACTCTAAAAATGAAATTATAGCAATAAAAATCACATGTAATTCCAACAAAGAAGAAAATGGAGCCTGTAAAGAAATCAATGTGGTGATATGGGAAACTTATAATGAACCCAGATTTGAAAAGTCAACCTGGGAAAAATATATTTTCAGCAAATATTGGATAAATGGTTAATATCTTTAACATATAAAGAGCTGATATAAATCAATAATAAAGCCCCTAAGGCATAATGAGAAAGTGAGCCAAAGAGATGATAAACAATTCACTAAAAAGAAAATAAAGCCAGTTTTCCAAAAGATGGAAGGTTTTTAGTCTTAACTAGTAATCAAAACAAAAAGCAAACAACTGGATAGCTACTCTTGCCTTGTAAATAAGCAACTTCATGAAAATTAGTTTCCATTTTGATTTGTAATGAATCTGAATAAATCTGGTAAGGGCGCAACTTAGAGTGCCATTCAAACCTTACAGGTAGGACATGGCAGTCAGGAGAGTCACTTCTTAGATCTATCCTCAAGGGACAGAGCTGTTGTTAATAATGTTAATTGTATAAGCAAAAGTTAGAAATAATCAACATGCAACGTGATGTTTATGATGAGTTCATCACAGTATGGGAAGAACCAGGAGATAAAAACTACATGGATAATATGTTAAAAACTATGATTTAAAAAAAATTTTTTTTAATGTTTATGTTTGAGAAAGAGAGCAGGGGAGGGGCAGAGAGAGGGAGACACAGAATCCGCAGCAGGCTCCAGGCTCTGAGCTGTCAGCACAGAGCCCGATGCAGGGCTCGAACCCACAGACTGTGAGATCATGACCTGAACCAAAGTCGGTCGCTTAACTGACTGAGCCACTCAGGCGTGCCAACAACTATGAATTTTTAAACTTGGGGCACCTAGGTGGCTGAGTTAAGCATCCAACTTCGGCTTAGCTCATGATCTTGGGTTCACGAGTTCTAGCCCCACATTAGGCTTTGTGCTGACAGCTCAGAGCCTGGAGCATGCTTTGGATTCTGTGTCTCCCTCTCTTTCTTCCCCTTGCCTGCTCACACTCTGTCTCTGTCTCCTAAAAATAAAACTAAAAATCAATTTTTAAAAATAATTTTAAAAACTCATAATAAAGACTGGTAGAATACAAAATATGAATGGTGATATCTTTGGGTAATGGAACAATGGACAGTTAGTTTTTTCTGCTTTCCTGCTTAGTGATCAGATTTTCTGCAACGGGCAGGCATTACTTTTATTATGGAAAAAATAAAGATTATGTAAAAGTACTGGAGACAGGAAGAAACCTGGAAAAAGGCTCCCATAATTGAAGACCAATCTGACAGACAAGTATGATCACGTGGCCCAACGTCAGGGACCCTTAACGCTTCCTGTGGATCTGGCTGTGGACAGTGCTGCAGTTGGCAGGGGGAGTGGACATTCGTGTTCATGTTCACAGGACAGGTGTGCTGCCTGGGCACACGCAGAGTGGACAGGAACCCCCGTGTGCAGCGGGCCACATGGTGCCCTATCAAGTGAGGAGAAACCATGGACCACAGAGTTGAGACGTCGGTGACCTCCAGTGTTGCCCACTGCTCACTAAGCTGTGGTCTCTGGGTCACTGGTGACCCTCGGAACAATGCTGAGTGAAGCTTGGGGCAGCTCAGGTGGCATGTGGACACAGAATTTTTTTTAAGTTCTTCATTTTTCAGTTTATTCCATCTTTCTAGTTATACTAAGGAGGAAGTCTTAGTCTGGCACTGGAATATTGGTAATGCTGGGGTGAGCTGTGCTGATCTCCCTTTCCGACAAAGTGCAAGCTTGCTACGGGCTGGGAACCTAGAGCAGGCAACAGCATCCGGCTGGAATTTCATAATGCACGTGGTGTGGACATCACAGAGTCACCAGGACAGGAGAAGGGAGAGTGAAGTGTGACAAACACTGAGTCCAGGACCCTGGGCGCCTGGAACATGAAGGGGCAGAAGGTGGGGTGGCTCGTGGTAAGGAACCTTTCCGTCCGAGCCTGGCCTCCCCTCATCAGTGGGGGCTCTGTCCCCCGCGCTCTCCTGCCTTCTGAGGAGCTGTCCTCTCTACACTGGTGTTTCTCCACTTTTCTCTAAGCAGCAGCCTTACCCTGTCTTGTTCTTTGCGGTGGGTGTCATTCTTCATATGGTGTTGTTGTGTTTGTTGTTGGCCTTTTTGTTTACTTGCTTGCTTCTTCGCTGCGTTGGGGAGGGCATGGGATTGTGTTATCAGCACACCCAAAAATGTTTTTAGTTTGTGTCCACACTTTTCCTAAAAAGCCAGCATCTTCCACATCCTTCTCTGGGTCCACACTGCTCTCTGGTGCTGGGCTCTGCCCATTTACAACTAAAGCAACCTTTTTCTTTTGTCTTTAGTTTCATTTTCAGGTGTGAGTTTATCAGAGAGTCCTTGGTGTGGCCACATTAGTGTCTTTGGATGCCTCCTGATTGGGGTGATTTGTGCTTGTGTCGTCAGAATTTCCCCCAACAGCCTTGCCAGGGCCGCTAATTAGCTGAGGGACCCTATGCAAGTCATTCAACCTTGCTCAATGGGTAATGACACTGCCCTACTTAGCTCTCAGGGTCACAACGAAGACCAAATGAGCTGGTAGTCACAAAGTGCTTTGCAGGGCGTAATACACCCCGCAATGAAATGCGTTATTCGGCTCCTATTTTTCCTTCACTTTTCCCATCAAGGCAAATGTTCTTCAGATTGGAGCGTAAAACCAGCACCATTAAAAAGGGAACCGAAGCTCAAAATAGGAGCAAAGAGAGAGAGAGAGAAAGAGTAGTTCACTCTCTTTAAATGAGCTCAGTCCCCTGGTGCCTTGGAGGCGTCAGGCCTGATCTGCGTGCTGTGATTCGATGTGTCAGGCTCTGCTGTGTGAGGGCCCGGAGCAGGTTCTGCAGAGTGACAGCGGCCAGAACCCCGCTGTCACGTGTAAGAAATTGTTGAAGGAACCTGGGAAGTTTAGATAGGAAAAGACCTTTAAGATGACATCCAGACATGCCTCAGGATCTTTGAGGGGAGTTCACGATCTCCCCATTGGAGGGACCCCCGCCTCTTCTGTGGGTGCATCCGAAGCTCAGCCCCTTGCTTGGGCCCCACTGCTGTCTGTCTGGGTTGAAGGTATGGCCCCAACTTACAAACCATGTTCAAGGCTGGGTCTTGGCTCTCCCAGCTCTACAATGGAAATGATGACTCTCCCACAGGATGGCTCCACACTTTAGATCAGGTGACATAAAATTCTGAGCCCAAAGTGTGCATTCAAGGGATGCTAGTGCTTTTCCTTCTTCACTTCTCCTGTTTCTGATTCTAGAAAGAGGATTGCTTCCCAGAAAATCAGAGACTCCACCCAGCAGTTCCATCTCTGGGTGTGTACTCAAAAGAATGGAGAGCAGGGACTCAAGCAGATGCTGGTACACCAATATTCGTAGCAGGATTATTCACAGCAACCAAAAGGTGGGAGCAGCCCACAGGTCCATCAACAGATGAATGCGCAGGCTAAATACGGTCTAACATGCAATATTGGGATTTTTTCATGTACATGAGATAGTATTCAACCTTAGAAAGGAAGGGAATTCTGGCACATGGCCTGTCATGGATGGATTGTGAAGACATTGTGTGAAGTGAAATTCGTCAGACACAAAAGGACATTTAATGTATGATTCCACTTTTATGAGGCACCTAACGTCATCACATTAGAGGCAGACAGTGCTAAAGGCAGGTGCACAGGGAATGTGGAGCGGCTGTTGGATGGAGAGAGTTCGAGTTGGGGAAGATGAAACAGTCCTGGAGATGGACGGTGGAGACCTTGCCCGCCACTGAGAATGTGCTTTTTGCCATTGAACTGAACACCTGAAAATGGTTCAATGGGTACATTTTTATGTGTATGTCTGTTTTACCACAATAAGAAAAATTGTTTACATAACAAAATATATGTGTAATCCATCACAGCTCAAAGTCAAGGGCCTAAAAGAGACCCATCAGGACTTAGTGGGAAATCTCAGACCCATCGGGCCTTAGTGGGAAATCTCAGACAGAGGGTTGCTTGTAATTCCTGAAAAGAAGTCCCACCACTCAGTTTGGGGTGGGGGGGGCAGTAAACAGCACAGCAGGTGAGCCCCACTTCCAGACTTGTCTAGTGTTGGCACGCACCCCCGACCCTGAGAGCTAGCCGGGCTCACCATCTTCCTTCCAGACAGCAGTGGTTCTGCCGGGGCTCCAGGGACCGCCCTGGGCCCCCCTCCAGGAGCAGCAGGGGCCCCCTGCCTGCCGACAGAGCAGGAACCCCACCGTGTGAGCGCGCACCCGGCTGCTGGGGCTGCAGTGGAAAGTGCTGGGCTGACCTCCACTCATCAGTGGGGCAGGGAAGGACCGCCCCTGGGTGCTTCCAGAAGGTGTCTCGAGCCTCACATCCTTCCAGCTGCCTTCTGGAACACCCGAAAACCCAGAGCAGCCCTGAGGCCCAGGACCAGAGCTGGCCACACCCCGGGCTTCCTGAGCGGGACGGTAACCAGGCAACACTCCCAAGCCCTCCCTCCAGCGCTACAGCGCCAGGACATTTGTGGAGGGGGGACGCCAGGGAATCCCACGTGTATGTTCAAGGACCTGGGTTGGGCTGACCTCACCCTTGGAGGCAGGTTACACCAGACGCCACGTTGCCCAGCTGCCCAGACCCGGGACCGATCCCACTGCCAGCGAGCCGTGAGGCAGCTGACCTCCCTGGGCCTCTGACACCCATCAATAAGATGCTAAATCAGCTCTAGCTCCTGGGACCTCCACAGGCAGGGAACAAAAATCTCCATTCCATCCCATGGGCCTTTGCTGGGTACCCGCCAGGTGGAGACAGTGCACCAGTCTGAGAAGGGTGATGAGAAGGGTAAACACAGATGTTGTCCCTGAAGATGGAATTCATTTCCTAAGCACCACCAACCGGGTGTCTTAGAACCACAGGAATTCATCCTGTCACGGTTCTGGAGGCTGGAGGTTATAAATCAAGGTGTTGCAAGATGCGTTCCTTTTCAGAGTCTCTGGAGAGACAACCCGTCCCCTGGCTCTCCCCCAGCTCCCGACGGTAGCCATCAGTCCTGGCCTTGTAGATGCATTATTCCGATCTCCACCATCTTTCCTCCATCTGTCTATGTCCACATTCCCCCTTTCTTATAAGGACACCAGTCCATTGGATTAGAAGCCACCCTAATGCAGCGTGGCACCATCTTAACTTAATTACGTCCACAAAGACCCTATTCCAAATAAAGGCACATTCACAGGATCAGAAGGTTAGGACTTTTGGAGAACACAGTTCAACCCAAGGAGCTTTCAAACATGAGAGTGAGACGGTATAGCAAAGGAGAAAGAGCGAAAGTTTTAGAGCCAGTTAAAGTTGGTCTTGGCCTCTTGGGACTTGGTTTACTCAACTGTAAAATGGGATAACAGTATCTAGCATGCAGGGAATGATATATGCAAAAAAACCCGACCCATAGTAGGCACTCAGAAGTAGTAACTGATATTGTTAAAACCAGTATTATCATTATACTTTATTAGTTGGGCCACATAGATGTAGGTAACTATAGCAGAGGAGAAGTTCAAGCAAAATACCCTGGAGGGAGATTACATCAGGTTATGGGAAACAGGGTGCGTTTCATGGAAGAGATGACATTTGAAGCGGACCTGGGAAGGATGGATAGGATCTTGACAGAGCCTGCGGGGGTGGGAATTCCAGAAAGTGTGAGCTATATAAACACGCCTTGAAGGCAGGAAAGTATAAAGCATTTTGGAGAAGAGCTCCAAGTTCCATTTGGCTGGAACATTGGGAAATGAATAAAGACTAATGGTAATTAAGGTTGTAAAGGAGCATTTGGACCACAGAGCATGAGGAGTTTGCACTTAATTCATAGTCAATGGGGAGCCAATGAATGTTTTTTGGAAGGAGTGACGCAATTAAACCGGCATTTAAGAAAATCAATCTGGCTGCAGTGTTCGGGACCAGAGAGCCGTGGAGCAGGGCGGGGCCAGCGGAGATCCGCGTGGGAGGTGAGGGCTTACTTGGTTCCGGCAAGGGCAGCAGGTGCGTGGTGGGAAGTGCCCTGGCCCCAGTCGTGGCTTGGGGTGGCCACGTTGGACAATCCATACCCCTTTCCGTTACAGTTACTTCAAGTGAAATAAGGCCGAAAGAGAAAGGCACACACTGCATGGTATCACTTACACACGAAATCTTTTTTAAACAGTCAAACTTCTAGAAACAGGCAGTAGAAAAGCGGTTGCTGGGGGCTGGGGTGGGTGAAAGTAATAGGGGGAGGGGTAAAGGACTATAAACTTTCACTTGTAAGGTGAATAAGGTCTGAGGATCTAATGTCAAACATGGTGACCAAACAGATCTTCCTTGCCTTAAGATGAGGTTACATCCCAATAAACCCATCATTAAGTTGAAAGTATTTTAAATCAAAAATGCACTTAACACATCTGGACTACAGGACGTCACAGCAAAGCCTCGCCCATCTTAAATGTGCTCGAACACTTGCATTAGCCTCCACTTGGGCAAAACCATCTAACACAGTCTCTCTTACTGTGAAGTGTGGCATATCCCACGTAGCCGGGCCGATGCTGTACCGGAAGGGAGAGACGCAACGGCCGTGTGAGTACACAATGGTTGTCGGTCTACCAGTTGTTCACCCTCGTGATCGCGAGACTGCCTAGGAGCTGCAGACACCCGGCATCGTGAGAGAGGATCCTTCCCGTTCACTAGGTGGGGAAAATAACCACATTTGGAACTGGAAGTCTAGTTCCTACTGAATTCTTATTGCTTTCTCACCTTCACAAAGTCAAAAAATCACTAAGTTGAACATCATAAGTCAGGGACCTTAAGTAGTTAATAAGGCTGCCTTGCACGATTGAAATTTGCTGAGAGAGTAGAACTTACGTGTTCTCACTGATGAATGAATGAATGAATGAATGAATGAATGAGGTGATGGATATGTTAATTAACTAGATGGGGGAATCTTTTCACAACATACACGTACATCAAGTCATCACAATATACATTTTAAATATATTAACAATTTTATTTGTCAGTTTACCTCAAGTAGAAGTACCTGTGGTTCAGTTGGTTAAACGTCCGACTCTTGATTTCAGCTCAGGTCATGATCTCACAGTCTATGAGTTCGAGCCCCACTCCAGGCTCTGTGCTGACAGCATGGAACCTGCTTGGGACTCTGTCTCCCTGTCTCTGCCCCTCCCCTCATCACTCTCTGTGAGGGTATTCTCAGTGTCACCAGACAGCAGCAGGACCTCTGAGCTCCTTTCTCAAGGGCCCGTAGGGGTGTGGACCCCAGCTTTGCCGGACCCCTGCTGCCTTCCGCCGCCCCTCCAGGAGGCAGGGCCCGGGTTGCTCAAGGGCTGGGAGCCAGCTTAATTGTTGTACGCTAACTGAACTGTCACTTGACCTTACTTTAGAATCCTGTGAATATTTATGAGCAAGCTCTTGCTTAATGAAGAGGGGAACAGAGACATTAATGAGCTTTGCTCCCCCAATTGAGCTTGGGGACGTTTTTTTCTTTCACGTCTCTGATCTGAATTCCAGCCACACTGTACCTTTTTCCCTCCTGCGTCCTCAGAGGCGAGAAGACCCGCCCTACACTGTTCACACATGTTGTTCACGCCGGCAGCCGGTAGGCAGCATGGAAATAGACAAAGGTAGAGAGGGGCACATGTGTACTTGTGTGTGCATAGGTGTGAGTGCATGTGGGTGAGAGGCTGTGTGTGCATATGCATGTGAGCTCTTCTGAAAGCAAAGAAGGCCTGTCCAGGTTCAAAGCAAACTGGAAGTTGCTTCTGGTCTTGAGTCAGGCCTCTCAGGGATGAGAGCGAAAATAAGGCAGGACTATGGTGTGGGTGGGACTGGGGCCCCTCGCACCTTGGGTCTCAGGGGCATCTTCAGGAGGTCCTCACAATGGGACAGGGCCTGAGGTTTGCACCCCTGTCCAGTGAGCCTGGGAAGGCTGTGCAGAGAGCGGAGCCCAGACCTGCCCTCCCGCCCCACCGACCTGGAAGAGAGGGTGAGGAGGCTTCTTGGAACAGCCAACCCGGGGTGCAGAGCATGAAGACAAATGCAGGGAGGAGGTATGCATTCTCCCCTGCACCCAGGGAGCTTGGACAACCTTGTGCTCCCTCACTCACACCTGTTCTTCTGGGGTCTCAGCCCATCTCCGAGGGATAGGAAAAGGGCTGGAGACTGCATAATTGATGGACTAATAGGAAAAAAAGTAGAGGACGCTCTGGGAAAGGTGAAAATCCCACCCCGGCACAATGTCAGGTTGCTTCTCCATGGCCTTCTCTCAGCCTTCCCACCACCGGGGACTCCCCAGTGCTCCCTGCCTGACTCCCATCTGCTTTTAGCCCAGGATCTGACATCAGTCATGTTGCACTTCAGGGGACGCTTGGCCAAAGCCAGTGGGAATGTGTTCTCCTCCTGCTGGGGAGGAGGAGCCAGGGCCTCAGGTCTGGACTCAGGCAGGCTCCCCAGCCCCGGGCCTCTCCACCTGCACCCAGAGGCCACCTTCCACCAAATCTCCCCACCCCGATGGCTTCTTCTGCACCTTCCGCTGCCTGGAGCCCACCAGCCCAGGAGAAAGGCTCATAAAGCCTAGTCCCGGGCACCAGCAGGCAAGACAATTGTTGATAATAATGTGTGTGCACATGCACACACACATACACATGCAAACCGCCTGTAGGAACAGCTCACACCTGGTATTAGGCTAAACAATCAGCCCCCGTGTAGTTAACAGATACTAAAGAAAGAACTACAAAGAGAAAAACTAAACACTGCATTTGTGGTGTGAGAGCTGAACTAATCACAGCTCTCTGTGAGTGCTCTTTCCTATTTATGTCCAATCACATGGACACAGTGGCTCCTTTGCTGGTCGGTGACGTGATAGATCATTTCTGTTGTAGGTGTCGCTCAATGACAATGCAAAAACCCCAAGTCCACACCCTCGGCTTTCTATCACTCATGCAGTGATCCGCGCCCTATTTTTTTCGTCAAGTTTACATTTCTCCTTTATTCTTTTTTTAAGTTTACTTATTTTTGAGAGAGAGACAGAATGCAAGTGGGGGAGGATCAGAGAGAAAAGGAGACACAGAATCTAAAGCAGGCTCCAGGCTCTGAGCTGTCCGCACAGAGCCCGACGCGGGGCTCGAACTCAGGAACTGTGAGATCATGACCTGAGTTGAAGTCAGATGCTCCACCGACTGAGCCACCCAAGCATCCCTCATCAAGTTTACTTGTATTGGAAATGTGAAGCATGTTCTTTTTTCATTGAAAAAAATACAGAAAACCAGAAGAAAGAAAAAGAATTAGGGGAGGAGGAGGAAATTAATCATGATTTCTGATCACCCAAACCCAACCGCTATTCACGTTTTTGCATTTTTATGTTTGCCCTCAGTCATTCCTTTGAGTAATCTAATTGGCTGGTGCCCTAGTGCAAGCCCCTGGGGTCAGGACCAAGTGTGTTTCGTCACAGACAGCGTTGTGTTGAACACAATGTGTGTACTTTGGCAACACCACTGAGCCTATGGCCTTGGACACTCTGAAACCTCATGATGGATTTTGTCAAGTCACTTTCTCAAAGAGCTATACCAGCTGGCAGCATACAAGAGCCCCCATTGCAATGCATTCTCTTCAAGACTATTGTCTCATTTCCCCCCTAATTTTTGCTAATTTGATGAGCTAAAAATGACAGTACTTCCTTGTTTTAGTTTATAAGAAGTTTGGGTATTTTCCCTTGTGCTTATTGATTCATTGAAGTGTTTTACAATATTCACGGGAATGTGTGTGTGTGAGAGAGAAAGAGAGAGACAGCCTTTGCAGCCTGCACAAGAGATCAGATGCTTTCATTTCGTACTTTCAGTGGTGTGGGTGTGTGTAGTGGTGACGTGCGGTTATTTTCACTCTCTTGTGGGAGACGGGAGGTGAAGAAGGAACAAAGTAAGCTTTGGAAACTTTCAGGCTCAGAGTCAGTGGTACCAAGGTACGGTATGACCCGTTTAGTCCTTGTTTCCTCATCTGTGAAATGGGGATAATATCTGTGACATAGAATAGTGAAGAACAGTACATGAACCCACAAAGATGCAGCAGAAGCCCCTCTAGAAGAGCCCCCCTCGGCTTCCCCCACTTCAGGGTGCACCGGCAGGCTTGTGTGGACACTGATAAAGACCCATTAGAGGGCGACCTCCCGGGAGCGACGCCAACCCCTTCCCTGCCATCACCAATAGAGAGCCTGGCTCATCCTTCAGCTTCTGCAAATGTCTGTGGGATGAGTGGTCCTCTGCATGATGCGTGTGGGCTTTACTGGAAGAAACAAAAGGTCTGAGCTCATTCCGCTCAACCATCCTCTCTTCCTCGAGTACTTGAGGGCACGCCAGGTCTGGGGGTGACCCTTTTCAACCTCACATCTTCAGCTCCTTTCATGAACAAGACTCAAAGGCCTGAGCGGAAAGAAGGAGTAGGCCGAGGGGCAATAGAAGGGTGTGTGGGAAACCGTCGCCAGGCACCCTCAGGGAGAGAGGCTGGGGCACTGGGGTCATGCCCTTCCGGGAGGCAGCATGGCTGCTGGCAGCGGTGAGGGGTGGGGGGACTGGGGCCAGGCCACCTGGGTTCACATCCTAGCCCACCCTTCTGAGCCAGGAGGTTCAGACACATCCTTGGGCCTTGGCCATCCCTTTTGCCAAAGCCAGACAATTGAGTGTTCCTCTCCGAGGCAGGAGGAAGCTACGCTGACCAAAAACCTGCCCACTGCGTTGTATTCTCTCGTCTAGAGGCACCACATGAGTCAGGGGACAAATATAGCCAGGTATTCTACTATTTGATAAAAATACTAGGGCACTGGGCCTTCCTAATATAGCTGAGCAGACACATCCTAGGGATTCAGGGGGACAAGATAAAGAAGCACGTGCCTCAGCCAGCAAAGCTGCAGGCTGGAGAGACAGATAACCCAGCTGCCATCTTGGCACCTGGGCCCGTGTGCCCTACACCACAGGACGGCTTGAAGGACCTGTGGGGGCTGCATGTGAGCGTGGGTTTCCTGGCAACAACCTCCAGGCCCCCAAAACGGCCCTTTGTCCCAGCGGGAGGCGTCCTGCAGTCATCAGTCCCCTACTTGAAGCACTTGCTAGAGCCAGATTCATCGGAGAGATGAGAGCATAAGAAGACCACCCAGGTACCACAGTTACTGGTCGCTCAGTGGGTTGCTCACGGGGCACCCACTGGATGAAGAACCCCTGCTGGGTAAAGGCGGACGCAGCGCCGGCACTCGAGGCCCACCCAGGCCTTATCCCCAGAGATGGGGATCCCAGCAAAGGATTTCTCTCATCGTGGTGTGGAATCCACAGCGCGTTCCCAGGTGTCCTGGGGGCGGCGGGGGGCTCCTCGAGGCCCCACTCAAGTGGGTCGCTGCCTCTGCCTTGTGTGTCGCTTCCTGGGCTCTATTCCTCCGTTTACACGCTGGGCTCCTCCATTGGCCCACACCTTCCTAGGCCCGGCCCAGCTTCCCATGCCCAGTGTCTAGATGACGCCTGGCACATGGCCCCGATGAATGGGTGCCTGCATATCTGTCTCTGATGGGGGGCTCCCGAGGGCAGGCCCTTTGTTTACCTCTGTACGGGAGAACTACCCTAGGCCCAGCACATCGTAAGTGCCATCCATCTAATGAGTGTCAGTGCGTTCATCTGTGAAAGCTCAGAAAGAGCACGAGCATGGAGAGGGGGGGCAGGGAGGGGGTAGGACCCCACAACAGAGGGAGATGGCATGTGTGAGGCATTCGGCACAGTGTCTGACAAAGGATAAGCACTCACTGCATGCTATTATTGTTACCTTGAGCAAGCCATCGAATGCGTCAGAGCCTCAGTTTCCTCGTCTGTAAAATGGGAGAGGAATCCCAGGTGCTACAGGATTCTTGGGAGTGAAGCCAGTCTGGCTCCTCCCACGGCCCAGTCAGTGTTAGCTGAACCCATCCAGCAGCCTTTGACCCAGCTAGAGAGCTGGGGGGCGACGGTGGAGGGGGCACTCAGAGCAGAGCCCCTCCCCTGGAGCAGGGGTGAGAGACATGGGCCTCTGTGGCCGAGCAGGCCTAGGGCAACTGGAGCCTCAGGCGGCTGGCCCCTAGGTACAGCTGCCCCTGCTGACCACCACCCCCTCATGACGTTTTGCGCATGTGTGATGAGGTGGAGCTGATCAGGAGGCCTGATCCGGAAGACCAGATGCCCCAGCAGAGGGAGAGAAGGCTCGGCCTTGGCCCTAATGCTCACTTAGCCTCCTCGTTGACATGGCTCCTTTCTGACTCTTCATGTATTTTTTAAAAATACATAATTTCCTAAAGGGAAATTAAATTCCATCATGCATTCATTTGAGGATGATAGTCTGCTAGGGCTGGCCCCAGAGCTGCTGGCTTCTGATCCCCACCAGGGTCCAGAGGGTGATCTGGGGACGCCCTGCAGCCCCCATGTGAACTCTTCCCCATCCCCGCCCCACCCAGGAGCTTCCCACCCAGCGGGCCTTCAGCCCAGCGCCCCCTGCTCTCCTCCAGCCAGCTTCCCGGAGCCTGGGGTTACCTCACCCACATGGCAGGCATCCGCTCCTTCGCCCAGGACCCTGACCCAGCTGCACCTGCCACCACATTCTAGGCGGCTGGCCCTGACCTGCTGGGGGTGAGGCTCTCCCAGGATGCCCAGAGAATACCTTTCTGAGTGTTCTCAGGGGCCAAGTGTGTATGTCAGCATATGCCCAGCGGCCAGCGAGGTGGAGCTTTGGTGCAGATGCTGGGTGAAGCAGGACTGGATTTGAGGGACTGCTCACAACCTGGTGACCTTGGTGAAGTTATTAAACATGAGCCCTGTTGTTTCCATCTGTGAAATGGGGGTGGGCAGAGAACCTCCTTGGTTGAGTCCTTGCAGAGGTAAAGCTTTAAAGGGTCCAGATGAGGCAAAGTGCTAGCACAGTACATGGCATACAGTAAGCACCTCATACATGTGCAGTGCCCTTGTTTTTACTGATGGTCTACGTTTTGCAGGGATCTTGCCCTGGCCGGCCCTGGAGGAAAGCCACAGTGCAGTCTGATTGCTCCTTAATACTGACCCTCTGTGCCAAAGCCCTTAGGTTGTGCTGTCTTGGGCACTGGTGGGTGCACAGGGATGTCACTGTTCTTGCTAGTGAGGGTGGCACACGGGACCACTCAGTGTAGGGGCAGAACCAGCTGAGCGGCTGGCCTCAGGGGTGTGAACGCCAGCTCCCCCAAGGCGCCCAGCGGATCCAGGGAGACGGTCCTGACATCCCCTCCCCTCCTTCCCCCTGCCATTGGTGAAGGCCATCAGGCAGACCCTCTCTGGCCCGGCACAGCCATTGCTCACCCAGGGTTTACTAGACATCACCCCGCCCAGGAATTAGCATCAGTTTTCAAGAACGAAACCCCGAGAGACTGGCCCCACATCTCACTACAGGTAGCATGACCAGAGTCAATCCTGCCTGTTCTTATGCCCGTCACATCCCACTGCCTCCCAGTCTGCTGGAATCACCAGGCCAGGCCCAGGAGAAAGGGGTGGGGAGAAGGAAAGGAGATGTTCGAGTCTAAATTCTCGAGGCCCCAAACTCTCCGAGAGAAATGCCAGTGTTACTCACCTATTCCCCGTGAGTAATAGCTCTCCAGGGGAAATTTAAAATAGAACTTTAGTCAGAACTTCACGGAGCAGATTGATTTCTAAACACAAACACGCTCCGGTCCTCTGCAGCCGAGGTGGCTGGGTGCTGACGGAGAGGGCAGAGGTGCAGACCGTCTGTCCCCAGGACCTGGAAACTCATACTCTAACCCCGTGGACTGGCCCACCATTACCCTTTCTTTCCCCTCCCTTCACTGAGCCCAATACCCAGGTAAGTCGAGGATGACACCACACAGGTAACACAGGGTTCACTCAGCCAGCCTATTGCTTGAGCCCCAGATGCCAGGCTCTGTCGGGATTGCCTGAGGCTGAGCAGCACACAGAACAGCTCCTGGGCTTATACAGCGATTTCTAGTTTTGCCCAAACTCCTTGACATCTTCTGAACCAGAACACGGTCAGTGGAACAACAGACGTGACAAGCACTTGGCCTCATCTGGTATATTGTTGCCCCACTTGGTGAGCATGAATCCTCTTCTCTTCCTTGTACAAGTGACACAGGGGTCACCCCACCTATGGAGCCGACAGAAGCAGTGAAGCAGGGATTCCCAGCGTGGGGTAGCGGCAGAACCCGGCCTCCTCAAACGGCACTGGTCCGATTCCTGCTCCCTCCCACAGCTGTCTTACACAGATAAAAATCTGCTCAGATTGAGTATTGACTGTGGTGTGAGGAAGGTGTCCCCGCCCAGTCGGGTGCCTGAGTCAGCCTGCCGGAGGCCACGCAGCTGGAGAGGGTGAGAGGCAAGGGCTGGAGGGAGTGTACCTAATGAGACCAATTATTTCAGCCCCCAGTTATTAGCTTGCCTCCTCTCACAGCTGCCACAGCCCTTCACAGCGAAGACCCCAATTTGTTGGACCCCAGGGAGAGTCCCTGCTTTCTGCATGCATGTGCATGCACATGCGCACACACACACACACACACACACACACACACACACACACACACATACAACCCCAGACAATCTGGAAGAGATAGAGTCAACTTTTACTCTTCTTTTAAGCTACTCAGTGGAATGTTCCTTTGCCTTTTCTGTCATTAAAGCCTTGGGCTGACAGCCGCACACCAACTCCCGAGGTCCTGGGAGGTTACCCTGCCTCCCCCTTTGCAGAGATGTCTCCAAAAAACACTGCATTTGCTGTTAGCTCCAGGGCTGGAGAAAGGCATTTGCCACCTTCCTGGGCTCCACTAATTGGCTGTAGATCATCACTGAGAAGAGGAGGGAGAGTTCTCAGACACCTGCGTCTCTCCAGCCAAGATGGACTCTTGGGGAGAAGTTCAGGGCCAGTCAACCTGTGTCCAGCGTGGGCCAGTGGCTATAGCCTTTGGGCAAAAGTAGGTGATTGGAGCCCAGAGGCTCCAATCCGGGACAACCAGGAGCCACTCCTCACGGTAATTCAGTCTCAGCATGAGGAACCTGTCCTCCTCCAGCAAGGTAAAGACCCATTCTACAAGGAGAGATTAAATAGTCACCGGGTCCAGGACCTAATCCAGCCCCAAATCAGAAGAAGGAAATAAAACAGGGAGGGAGGGGGAGCTTAACAAGAGACACAGCACTCCCCCAGTCTATTCGAGATAGAGGCACAGATGGACTCAGAAGGCCCCTCCCACACTGACCCCTGGGTTATCTGCTCCATGATCGAGGGCAGAAGGGGCAGACAAGCAACCAGACACCTCATCCATCCTTGGTCTCAGTAATTTCCTATCCACACTGGCAGCGCTGGACCAGGAAGTGGCTTCTTACTTGAAATTTCCGATGTTGCCTTTGGAGCCCAGGAGAGGCTGTGAGAAACCATTTTGGCCAGGCCAGATAGCAGCTGGCGAATGAAGAGGGCCCTAGAGCAGGCCAGGCACCACAAGGTACCAGTGGGACTGCCTGCATCTCCAGTGAGCGCGTGGATATCAGGGGGTCAGGGTGGGGGCCCTGTCCTGATCGTCGATGAGCCCCCAGCCCTCTGCCCAGTGCCTGGCACACAAAGGCCATCAACCAATATTGTTTAAACTGAGACACCTGCCCCTGTTCTTGGAGAACCCCTGATCAAATGAGTAGGTGAGTGTGCTTGCATGTGTGCACACACACACACACACACACACACACACCACAGAGGAAATGGGACACAATTTTTTCTAATACCAGAAAAATAATTTTCTGCTATTAGAAAGGGGGGTGGGGCATCGGATTCTGTAGTCCCCTCGGGCTCTCACTCATCAAATCACAACATTTCTCTTTGTTGCCTACACAAAGCCCCTCCCTCACCTCCCACCCAGACCTGCTAGGGCAGCCCAGCATCCACCCCAAAACCCCTTACCATTCCCCACCACATTCCCCCCACCTTCCTCAAACTCAGCACAGCCCAACACCCTTCTCTTTCTCTCCCAGAGCCAATCCCAGCCCTTCTCATGTCAGGCCTATGGAAGGGAACACAGCCATCGGCCCTGGGGCTGCCTCAGTTCTGTCTGGTCGTGTCCTTGAGGCCAGGAGTCTGAGATAGCCCAGAGCAGGGGTGGGGTTCAGGGCATCCCTATCCCTCTTGCTCCAGCGCTTAGAAATGGAGGGCAGATGGGAAGTCAAGTGTGTCTCTGGATCTCTGATCTCTGGCAAGGCCCACTTGTGAATTTCAAAGGCCCTAGACAGCCAAGTGCGGGAGGGGAAAAGAGAAGAGCACGGCAGTGGGAGGGGGCCGTGGAACAGAAGTATGGCCTGCAGAGTTGACGGTGTCCTCATTGCTGCTGGTGATTTCACTGGTCTCACTAATGGCCATCTGTAGCCACTCCCACTCACTAGCTTAGCTCATCAGAATTTCCAGAATGACCTTAGACCAGAAGCTGTGCAGGAAGAGGAAAGCAGAGCCTAGGAGAGCCTAGGAGTGTTCCCTGTTGACCCGGAAGCACTTATAACAACTCTCGGTCGGCAGTTGCTCCAACTGCCAGTCATCAACTGGGGAACAGGGTCTGGAAGAAGATGATATTCTGGAATTCAACAGACTCCTCTTCCTTGGAGCCAATAAGAAAGCCCTTGCATTCTTATCCTGGCAATGAGGAGGAATGAGCTTGTGGACCAGGAGACTTTTGACCAAGAGGCACAGTTTGGAGTGTGACTCATTCTTGCATTGATTGATCACAAGAAGTAAATGAGTTCTTGGTGATATGAATAAATAAATACAAAGATGCTGAGAAAATTCAGAAGAAGGGAGTGATGGATGTTGAGCCAGATGAATCAGAAAAGACTTCCTGAAATAAATATTTTTTTAGTACTCAAAAGAGAAAATAGAATGGAACTAATGTGTATTGAGTTCCTACATCTGCATGTCTGGCCTTTGAACAAGGCACGAGTACTTTCTCATGTGTGCTATGTTCTGGATAGCACTTCTGACTTCTAGCGCAGTGATTTTCTCTTCAGCTGCACCTAATCTGCACTCAACTCCATCCATCAAGGGCTTAGTTTGGGCTGTGGTGGATTTTTAGGTCTAGAATTTGTTTGGATTTCTTCAAAATTTGCTAGATCTGCTTTTTAGTTTCTATGCCCTGACAACATTTTCAAGCTTGCCATTTATTCCTTTGAATTGTAAACATAGCTGTATCTCTGGGCAATAATTCCATTTCAAGTGTATGTGCATCTCTTTGTTATCTGTTATTTCTTCTGGTTCTCATAGTGTTATCTTTCCCTGTGTTCTTTGACTCTGTGCTGGACAATATGTTTCTATTTTTTAATATATTTATTTTTGAGAGAGAGAGAGAGAGCACGTGTGCAGGGAAGGGGCAGAAGAGAGAGACAGAAAACACAGAATCTGAAGTTGGCTCCAGGCTCTGAGCTGTCAACACAGAGCCCAATGAGGGGCTCAAGCCCCATGAGATCATAACCTGAGCCAACATCAGACACTTATCCGACTGAGCCACCCAGGTGCCCCTCAACATTATTAAAAGGAGTAATTTGTAGCTTAGGATGGGAGTATTTTTTCTTCAGAGAGAATTCTGATTTGCTTCTGCCAGGCACTTGGGAATGCCACCAGTCCAAGACCACCTTAATCTGAATTTCTGTGCCCAGATTCAAGGCTGTTCATCTTTACTCTGAGAGTGAAGCCCTTCAGGACCCTGACTTTGAAAGAGGTGGAGAGTATTTGTTCAGGCTTCCCACTTGGAGGGGAGAGGGGATACTGCAAAATCCACAGCTCATTTTTGTCACTGTGACTTGTGGATTAATTTATTCTTCAAAGGCAAGAGTGGGGTCAAGTACTGGGCTCTCCTCTCTGAGCTCTCCCCTCCTCAGAGATTATGGCCCGATGATTCCCCATTAATGATCTAAGATGTTTGTTGTATTTCATCCAACTTTTTATTTGTCCTCAGAAGGAAGGGTTTATTCAAATCGCGTAGTTGTCCATTCCTGGAAGCAGATGTCACGTCTCATTTTTCCTTATGGTGATCGGGTGAGGTGAGCACATAGGAGTATTCCCATTTTACAGACGGGAAAAGGAGAGTCGGAAACGGACCAAGTCAAGCATTCCCCCAGGTGGAGGATACAAGAGGTGAATCAAGACTGTTTGGAGCCCGAAGCCTGTAGTTTTCTCAGTCTTCCGTGGTTGGGAATAGAAAAGAGGAGCAGGAAAGGTCAGAACAACACAAGAAAGCCTCCTCGTCAAAACAAAACTCCCTGAGTGGAAATGGCAGGCCAGCTGAGCAGGTGCTCCCCACTGGGGCGGGGCTCCCTGGGCCCGCTCGAGTGACCCTGTTTCTGAGGAAACATCTGCTCCTCGCAGAGCTGAGTGCACAAGAGGCAGGTGAGCATCTAGGTCGGGACAGATGTGCCCCCCGGAGAGAGTGCCCGAGGGGGGCTGCTGGGCTCACCTGGCCTGGGAGGGAGGGGGGTCCCGATGAGGCCTAATGGGAACCCCACAGTGACTGCTCCCCACCTTCCTCTCTCCCCTTCCTGCCTCCTTGTCCCCCTGCCTCCGGGAAATCACCCCGCAGCCTTTCCAGAGCACTTTGGTCCCAGACCTCTGAGATTATGAAAACATAAACACATTCAGTAATTACATCCCACCCCCACCCCCGCCACAAGCCAGTGGCTGTGTTTTTGTCCTGCAGCAGCAAGAATTCGCTTCAACGCTTGCTCCAAGCCCAGCGAACTGCAGACTGGACGGACCCTCTGTGTCCCTCTCCTCCCAGCTGCAATCTTGGTTTCAAGTAAAAAGTTTGCTTTCTCCCTGAAGTTTAAGCCCTCTGCTGAGCCAAGCTCTGTAAAGGGAGTGGATTTAAGCCCCTCGAGGACTCTCCTTTTGCACCTGGTAATATTTCTAAAATGAATTCTCACACTGTCCACCCAGGAGCTCATTAACACACAGTGGGTGTGTGTCTCAGTCTGACTGTGTGAGGCTCAATGGGAGATCCTACCCACCAGGAGACAGGGAATGTGGACTGAGAAGCCAGGCAGGGTAGGGGCAGGGGGGCAGGGGACCCAGCCTGGCTCTGGGTACGTGCCCAGGTTGTGGCCATGGCCCTTTGCCAGGTCCTGGAAGAGTTCCTCCCCACAGTGTCCCCATGTGTCCCCTCTCCAGTGGACCGAGGCTGAGATGCAAGCGTTTTCCTCTTGCAGATTTTTCTAATGCTCTTTTTCCCCACCGGGGTTGCTGTTTCATCAAGATTAACAGTCGATTGAGTCATTTGTAAAGGGGCCCTTTGATGAAGAGGAAGCACATAAATAAACCCTGCCTGTCCCCTAGGCTGCCCTCTGCTTTGCAGCCCAGAAGCACTCTGCCCCCTCATTCGATAGACCATCACCCTGCAGCGGGCTCGCCCGTCCCAACAGCTGCGTGCACAGGCCCTCCAGGGGCCACAGGGGAAGTGCTGTGTCGGCAGGGACGGGGGACCATGCAGCCTTGTCAGAGCCGTGTGTTCTGGGTCCAGCATCCCTCCCTCAGGCAAGGCAGTGGGCAATAGCGTGGGCACCAATTCCAATTCTGCCATTACCTGTGTAGTTTGGGGACTGTTACTTCTCCTTGCTGAGCCTCAGTTTCCTAATCTGCAAAGTGGCGATCATCACAGACTGTGTCCTGGGGTCGTTGGGGGAGTCAGTCAGTACGAGAATGCTCACAGAGTCCTTGGGCCTGGGCCTGGTGCTTGGCTCACATGCTCCTGGCCAGGGAGAAGAGTGCCCTGCTCATGGTCTTCGCTTGGGGGCAGTTGTGTCCCACAGAAGTTACCAATGGGGAGCGTCATGTAGAGCCACACAAAGCCTTGGGACTGGCCAGCTCGTCCCCTTCCTTGCAGTCCCAGCCCCAGGAAGCCCACGGCTCTGAAGGTGAATTGAAGAGTGTGGGGCAAAATGTTATAAGGGAAGCGTCCAGAGTACAGAGGCCCCATTACAATGCAGTGTGTGTGTGTGGTCGCATTGTGGTCGGGGGAGTCTGAGAGATGCAGGGCCCAAGCCCATGAGCCTTTCTCCATTCAGATCTAGTTAAATTAGTGTTGGTGGTATAGTGGAGAGCATAGCCGCCTTCCAGATCTAGTTAAATTAAATAGTGACGACATGGAGAGCACACCGCTTGGGACTACGGAAGGCTCAGATCACCACGGAAACGGGAGCCCTTGACAAAGCATCTCCAGTCATCTTGGCAAGAGCCAGAGAGGACCTGGGAAGGGGTGAGGGTGGAGGAGTGACAGGCCAAGGACACGGGAACATGAAGGAGGTCTTGGTCCCAGGGGCAAAGGCTGGGCATCTCCGGGCCTCGGGTGTTTATTGAGTGCTTTCCAGTTCACCCAGCCCTGTTTTTGTTTTTGTTCTTTGTGAGTTTTTTTGTTTGTTTGGTTTTGGGTTTTTTTTTTTTTTTTAATAGCTCTATAGGAGAATACAAACTAGCAAAGGACACAGCCCTGCCCTCAGGAAGTAAGAACCTAACGGCAGCGCAAGCCCTGCCCCCCTGAAACATTAACTAAGCAAGAAGGGAGTTTGCAGGGCTGTTGGTCCTACGTGAAAAATGAGCAGGGGCTTTAGCCATCTCTGAAAATGAGGGGGTTGGAGTAGATAGTTCTTCTTGGAACTAGGTTTATTTTTTTAAGTTTTTATTACGGAAAATATCCAACATATACCAAAGTAGGGGGGTAGTCAAGGAAGCCCCACGGACCTACCTACCTCGGTGTATCTTGTCTCTCCTCACGTGCCTTTCATTCCCGGGGTATTTTAAAGCACATTCCAGAGATGCATCATTTCCCACATAATCCTTCAGTATGCATGCGACACAGGATATTTTAGGTTTCTTCCAGCTCTGATCGGGTGTGAGTGCATGTGCGGGGGTGAATGTCAGAGTACTGCTCTGGAGGGGTGAGGAGGAAGTGATGTGTCCATCTGGGGTTTGAGGGATGTGGGAAACACTATGTTATGCACACACGCACGCATATTCAACCAGCAGCCCCAAGGACCAGCTCTAACCAGCCCAAGATTATCCTTCCTCTTCCTAGCGGACCTCAGCCCAGGCAAGTCCAGCTGGAACAGATTGGACCGAGCAGATAAACATCCTTTTCTTCAGCAACCATGTGATGACCTCACTACCCTGCAGGCATTGGGGTTGGCACTGGGGGGGGGGGGAGGGCAATGGCTCTGAGACCCAGAGACTAATGACAGAGGCCAAAAAGATGGCTGTGTCCCTTCCAGGCAGGTGTGGGAGGCCAGGGATCTACTGAGAGCCCTGGGAGTGGCCCCGGCACCCTCTCCTTCCCTGGCCACTGAGAGTGCGGTCAGGCAAGACAGAGTCCAGTGCACAGCTCATGTCCACCTTCCAGAACCAGAGAAACACTCCAGGGGAGTGACAAAGGCTCAGCAAACGTATGGGACTAAATCAGACCAGACCCAGAAGCACTGACCCTGGGGCTGCCGCGTGTAAGATGCCGAAGGATCCTTCTGGGCTTTCCCACAGCTCAGCAGAAACATCAACTTGGCCGCAGGCCCTGGAGCAGGGTTTTAAGTGCCTGAGATGAGGTTAGAGATAATAGTCAAGTGTCTTGGGAGACTCAGGAATTTAGTTCCGCTACTGGCTCAAGGCTGAATTTCATCTAACATCCCAACCGTGCCTGTGCTGAAGGGACACACAAGGGAGAGCACCCCTCTTCATGACCATGAGGTTGCATTCATGAGGCACCTACTGTGTGCCTTGTGCTGTGCCAGGCCTGCTCTCATGCAGTCTCCCACCTAGTGGGGAGAATGGCATTAATCCACAGTTGTGTAAATGCCGTGCTGGGTCTGTGACTGCGTAGGGACTGGCCCCCGCAAAGACACGTTGTTCCTGGTTTTACCAGCAAGGGATCGCTCATAGGGCTACACTGCCAGCCCAGAGTTGCACAGAGAGAGAGAGAGAAGCAAGTGTCCAACACAAAGCCCATGTTCTTGGCATGACACCGTGTTCTCCCATGCCTGGGGCCTGCCAGGGAAGGGAGGACAGGTAGGTGTGAAGTAGTGGCCTCCAGCATAGGCCAAATGCAATGGGGAGCCACGGCATGACTGAGGAGCTCTGAGGAGGGCAGCCACACTCTGCCGCTCCCACCACAGGACTGGGGCCTACAGGTACAAGTCACAGGTAGACTGACAATGTGAGGAGCCCATCCATGACCCAGATTGTTCCGTGCAGAGGAATGACTAAGCTCTCAGTTATAGCTGAGTTATGACTCGTTGTACATAGTTACATAATTATAACTAGTTATATATATGGATTACTAGACTTTACATATATATGGTAACATAAACTATATATAGAACTAGTTCTAACTAAACTCACCACACTGTTGATAAAGAACTTTCACAGACGTGAACGTTCGTAACAAGCCTGCGAGGTAGCTCGCCGCAATGCCATTTTTCAGATGAGGAAACTGAGGACAGTCTTGATTGCCTGAGGTCTTAGCTGAGTAGGAAGAGCCAGGACGTAAGCACACGTCTGTCTGACCCCAAGGCTGGTGCATCGGAGGTCCCCGGAGGGTAGAGAAGAGGCTGACAGGCCACCCTGGAGAGGATCCCCATGCCATCTTGAGACTCTTCGACAGTGGGGACAAAGAGCAGTTCTGATAAGGCCTAAAGGAAGAGGGAGACCAGTTTTGGTCCTTAGGCGGTGGGGCGGGAGGTGGGGGAGGGAGAACACCCAAGATGAGGGAGGGCAGTGCTAGACATTACAGGGTAGAAGGGAGGGGCCTCTGTCTGGACAGCAGAGCCAGGTTATATAATGAGTAGGACATCTGGTGGCCATATATAGGATCCAGTGGCCACATCACTTAGCCCCTCAATCTGTTCTGGCCTGGGGCTAAGAAGTCTCTCAGTCCTGGGGCACCAAGGTGGCTCAGTCGGTTGAGTGGTTGAGAGTCCAACTTTGGCTTAGGTCATGATCTTGCTGTGTATCAATTTGAGCCCATATCAGACTCTCTGATGTTAGCACAAAGCCTGCTTTCGATCCTTTGTCCCCCTCTCTCTCTCTGCCCCTCCCCTGCTCACACTCTGTCTTTCAAAATAAATAAATAAATAAAATAAAATAGGGGCACCTGGGTAGCTCAGTCAGTTAGGCTCGTGGGTTCGAACCTGGGGTCAGGCTTTGAGTTGGCAGTGTGGAGCCTGCTTGGGATTCTCTCTCTTCCTCTCTCTGCCCCTCCCACATTTGCACTTTCTCTCTCTCTCTCTCTCAAAATAGATAAATAAACTTTTAAAAAATCTTTAAATAAGTAAATAAAATAAGACTCCTCTCAGCTCTGCACCCTTGGGTCCCGCCCACACCCCTCCTGCCCATCCCCTCTGCCACCATGTCACTGGAGCCACTCAAGAAAGTGACCAGCCCTTCAGAGAAAGTCCACATCAACAAGTATTCGGTCCATAAGAACCTGTGTGCTTTTCCACCTGCTCACTCCAACCTCTGCCCCAGCTGCCTGCTCCCCATGGACTGTCACCTCGCTGTTCCGTCCCCTTTGGTTGTGCGGTCTGCTGTCGGACTCTGGCCACGCCCCCACTTCCGCTCCACAGACTTTGCAGGCCCTTCAGTCTTTCTCCCCAAACCCGGCCCACGCCTTCCGCAACAGGTGCCCACACAGGCCATAACCGCAGGCCTGTCATGGCTCGTCCTGCTCCACTTCAGAGTTAAGGCAGCTCCTCACTGTCTGAGAAATGCATGCCAGTCCAGGGCGGCAGAAGGCCGAGGGCCGCCCTGGGGAGAAAGGCTGTTGTGATGAACATATGGAGAAAGAGAAGCAGATGGCCCGGGCCTGCGGGACAAGGTCTCGGAGGGACTACTGGGGTCTGACCAGACGCCTGTGCTGTTCCAGGCTGTTCGTCATGGCTCTTTCTTGTCAACCTTGACTCCCGAGAGAGTGTGGAGGGGGTCAGTGGGGACAGGTCTCCTGGGGCCTGAGGTTGGGGAGAATGACTGAGCAAGGCCCAGTTTCCGGAAGAGCGTGCCTGTGGAGACGGGGGTGGGGACTTTGGACACAGCAGCGTGAATCCCGGCCCATGGATGCCCCAGACAAGGGCACATGTGTCGCTACTGGGCCCAGGGCTGGGTCTAGTCAGGACAGGATGGTCTCTCCATCTCTGGGGCCCCAGCCCTTCAGCATCAGCCTTCTGAAGGTCACACTTGGACCAAGGCCCATTCAGTGTGCATGGAGCAACTGAATGGGGTTTGGGAAGTGTCCCCAGAAATAACCAAATCCCAATTTTCATTTGAATATTTTGCCATTGACAGGAGACCAGTAATGAATATGGTTACATCTCCTTTCCTGGTTCTTACACGAAGGTGGGCGGCCGGCCGGTGTTTCTATCTAGTTATAACATCAGTTAGTTGTCTTTATTTTGCTGTCTGCTTGTTGTCTATACTCGCTCATGCCAGGGTGTCTTTCCTGGGAGCTGTGAGAGCAAAAGGGGCTGTGTCTGAATAGCTTCCTTCGGCACTGTGATGTGGTGGCCTCTTTTGGTGACATGGCTGTTTGCAGACACAGTCTTCACTGCCTTCCTACCTGTCATGACCCAAATACACCCAGGTACAAGGGCTTTGGGACTGAGTGACCACATGGGGGTCCTCAAGGATTTGGGAGGTGGAGGCTCCAGAGTCCAGGCTCCAGAGACTGAACCCATGAAGGTTAATCTGTTGATTTAAGTCATGACTAATTTTAGCATTTAATTCTTTCACATCTGGAAACTCCATTGGGTTCTTTTTCAGATGTGACTGATGATTTCTGACCGTGAGCTCTTGCCAGCTCATCTTTGCAATGCCATCCTTTATTTTGGAAAAAACATTTCCTATGTAACTCTTCGTGCCTCTCCATTTCAGGATCTGAAGTTTGTGGGGGTGGGGCACGGAAATCCATCATTGGTTTTCTTCTGTTGACCCTCATTCGTGGCTACTTGCTTCTTTATGATTTGCTTTTTTTAAGCAAATTCCTATGTACCTGATCTTAATCAGTAGGAATCCTGAAGGCCTGGGTTAAGGATATTTTCCTCTGGACAGGATTTAAATCTGATTTTCCCAGAAGCCAGAGAGTGTGACCATTCTTGGGAGCATTTTCACTCACTGATCAGGTCTGGCTTTACTTGAAGGCTCTGAGAGTGTCCCTTTTTGCTATTGGACCAAGGTTGTCTCGAGGGACAGGTCACAGGTCACAGGTGATGTTGGCACATGCCGTCGGAGTAATGGTGTTCCTCCCTCTGCTTACTACTCCCTCCTCCCAGGTGTGGTTTGTTCCTTTCTACTGGGGGTAAAATGGGTTTCCCCTACTTCAAGCGAACCCAGCAATGCATCAAAAAGTATATTTGATTCAGGATTTAGATGTTTTGCAGCTGAAGGGCTCCCTGGCAATCTGGTCTGCTAGAGTCAGCAGTTCTATTGCTAATCTGCTTATAGTTCACTCACTCATTCAACAAATATCCCGAGTACATATCCTGTGCCAGGCATGGTTCTAGGTACTGAGGATACACTTCTCCCCTCCTGGAGCCTGCGGTCTGATTCCAGAAGGAGCCAGTCCCAGGGGTCCACTCCAGTCCGTGGAACACACACCAGAGCGGCATGTCTTATTCGCTCTGAACGATTGTGTCCCTACCGGGCATCATGCAACGTGCCAGGCAGTGGAGGTGCAGAGATAGGCAGCCCTGGGCTCAGCCTGTACTTATCTAACTGAGGAACAGGGAAGAGCCATTTCAGGGCATTGTATCACCACACAGAGGAGTAAGCATTCTGATGGAGATGGAAAGACAGACGAGCGAGTGATACTCTGCTTGGGGGTTGGGGTGGGGTTGCTGAAGGAGGTGACATTTGAACAGCATCTGTAAAGATGAGTAGTTGTTGCCTGGGAAAGAGAGAGAGAGAGAGAGATCATTTCCAGCAGAGGAAAGGGCTAAAGGCTTGCAGTCCTGGAGGAGCCCAATGCATGAGGGAGCTGGGCTAGAGATGGACACGGAGTTTGCCCGTCTCCCGAGCCTGGTGCCACCCTGTGTTCCCTTCCCTCCAGCCTCCCACCGTGTCACTGACCAAGTCCAGCAGCTTCTGCTTCATAAACACTATGTCCCTACCCCTTCTTTCCCATCTCTACCCACCACGTTGGCTCAGGCCTTGTCATTTCCTGTGTGGACGGGCACTGCAGTCTCTTAACTGGTTTCCGTGCCTCTGCCTTCATCCCCTTCCAGCCCATCTTCTACTATGCTGCCAGGGTCCTCTTTCAAAGAGGAATACTTAATCACGTCACTCCCCCACTTACAATCCATAGGCGGCTCCCACAGCTTTTAGGAGAGGGCTCAGAGTCCTTGGATTAACCCAGAAGGACCCTTTCTGTGACCACTTCTCCAGCCTTATCTCCCATCTGCCCTTTCCTCCAGCCAATAACTTCTTATGTTCCTTGGGCAAGCCTTCCTGCTTCACAGCTCAAGAAGCCAGCCTGTGCTGCCACCTCTGGAAGGGCCTCTGGCCACCACGCCCCCAGCCTGACTTAGAGCCTCCTCCTTAATGCTCACCCAGGACCCTGTGCACATTCTTTTCGTAGCATCATGACATTGAACCATCGTCACAATGCCTGTCTACCCTCCCGGAGATCGTAAGCTCAGGGGACATGTGGGCAGAGTCTATCTATTTAGTTTTGTATCTCTGGGCACCTAGCAGAGTGAGGGACACAGGGTAAACACCCAGCAGATGTTTGATGAATCAATCAATCCGGAGGGTCAGGGGTGGAAACGTGTGGGCCCATGCAGCTTTGCATGCATGTGGAGTAAACAAAATGAGCAGGGCATTTCTCTGGGCCATCAGAAAGGCCCAGCCGCCTGATTTCTGATCTCGGGATCTGTTTCCTCATTGGTGCAATGGCTGCCCCGAGGCTGGTTCCTGGCAGCCCTTTGCACCTCTGACATTCTGTGAGTCTGCAGATCTGTGACCTGTGGAGAGAGGATGCTTTGGAGCAGTGGTTCTCAAACTATGTTCCCCAGGTGGCCACCAGCAGCGGTGCTTAGGAGCGTGGTTCAATGTATATGCTCAGGGCCCCCTCCAGACCTACAGAACCAGAAATCTGAGTGAGGTGGGGGCTCCGCAATGTGCTTTAACAAGTTCTGCAGTAATTCTAGTGCACGCGGAAGTTTGAGAAACAGGGGTTTAGAAGAGCTTTGTCACCCAGCACAATTGCGCGGAGGGGGTAAGACATGGAGATTATTGCCACAGACTCCCAGAGCCCAAGAACCCGGCAGCTGTGACTGGCTGTGACCCTGCACCCCCTTTTCCCAGGACTCTGTGCTGGCAGAACCCAGAAATATATCCCTTCACACTTCTCTCCTTCCCTGCAGTAGTACGCAGAGAAAGAGGGGCACTCTGAAGCCACAAGAGACTGTTTGGAATGCTGGCTCTGCCAGGCGATGGCCCTGCACACCTTACCTAGCCCCTCTCAGCTTTAGTTTCTTCAAAAACAGACTAATAATACCTCATATGGGGGTTAGGAAGACCGAATGGTGCATACTGATGCTGAATAAAGATTATTACCAAATTGTTACAGTGATTGTTATTAGGTCCTCCTGCCCTGCACCTCAGCTCTCCCCTCAGACAGAGGTGTTCAGAGGAACCTCAAGGCTCCAAAATACCAACCCATTCTCTTGGCTCCTGGCTCAGCACAGGGGCCATTTTGAAGGCGAACCCAGGAGAGTACTTCACTGCAGAGACACGACCAGACAAGTGCCCCAGACTAGGGGCAGTAGTGGGTGGGGAGCAAGGCATGCTGGAGAAAGGAAAAGTGATATGAGGCTTTCATTTGATTTCCTAAGTCCCCCTCCTAGAGAATCAAGAGCCCAGGGCTAAAGCCGTTTGTAGGGGTGTGGCTAAGCTGTTGACCCAGAGGCCATCACCTCGGGAGCTCCCCCCACCCCCTTGCTCTCTAACCAGACTTGCACTCACCATGTTGGCTCCTAAAAGGACCATGGCTTGAGGCTATAGGGACCAGTATTTTGTAATGGGACTTTAGAATTTAAGAGGCCTGGTTCTGCCACTGGCTAGCCAGGTGATCTTGGGCATATTACCTAACCACTCTGTGCTTCAGTTTCCTTATCAGTAAAATAAGAATAATTATTGCATCTATTTCTTAGGGTTGCTGAAAGGCGCAAATGAGATCATGTATTTGCAGTACCTGATATGATGTAAGAGCTAAAAAAAAAAAAAGTTACAGCAGTCCTACTTCGTGGGAGGGGATTTGATTGCGAAAAGTGGCTGACTAGAGGTTTGTCAAGAGAAGGAACTCATCAGCCAGGCTGGTGTTTTAGGGTCCTGCAGGGTGGTCTACCATTGTCCTTTGCCCTCAGCAAGGAAGTGACCACAGGCGAGTCCCTAGAACTCGCCATGGTGCCCAGCCTGCTCGGAGAAGATCTCTCCCCACCATGCCCCACCCACCAGGACAACTTCCATCCCCCATCTGCACCCCTAATACCTGGGGTCCAGGAGCAGAGGAGGAAACCAAGTCCAGGGGCCTCCCAGTGGAGAAGGTAGGTGCAGAAGTAGGTGTGGCAGTGAGGTGGAGACAGCCCCTTTGCAGAAACTCAAGGAGGCATCTCCCTAATGGAGCTCCCAGCAGCTGGGTCCAGAAAGGGCACCGGCTGACCCCCAGGAGAGAACGGACTCCCTGCCAGATGCGCAGCCTCACCCCTACCTGAGAAGCAGGCAGGATCTGACCAGGGAGCTTGGCTCGCACTTATCTCTCAGTACCTGGAGGAGGAAGTGAAGGCAGCAATTAATTGTACAAGGCGGGTGGTTTGTGCAGCTTAAGTTCAGATAAAAAGTTTAATTATCCCTAAACCCTAATACAAATTAATTAGCCTTCCGTATTAGGACAGTAAGCTTTCCGGCTCTTGCCACAGCCCAGACATCACTGCGGATTACCGAAGATGTGCCAGGAAAGAGAGGTGGGCAGAGAGGCAATGAGGGCCTGAGCCCCGCCTGCTCCAGGCCAGACAGCACCTCACGGGCCACAGGGGAGGTCTGAGGTGAGCTCGATAGCTCATCTGTACCTGGAAGTCCCTCCTGGAAGGACTTTCTTGTCCCTTATTTTCCTTCACTCCCAGAGCCAAGCCCAGGAGTGGGGAAAGGGAGTCCTTATTTGCATGACGAAGGAAGACAAAAGGAAATAAGGCTGAAGCCTTACATTTTTTTTTCTAGGTCATGACATTTTCTCTTTATCTTTTCTCACCCCTTTCTTTCCTCAAAATTCCACAAAGAAAATAGGCCATAGATGCCAGGAGGACGTAGGGAGTCACTGTGGGCTCCTGCATCCCAGGGCTCCCAACCTAGGTGGGCCCCAGGAGGTGGGACGAAGGCCCCGCCCATGAGGAGCCAAGCCTCGCAGTCACAATTAGCTGCTATGTGGTGGTGAGTGGTTACCGAGTCGCAAGCGGGTAGTTTTGGCAACAACATAGCAAGGTATGTTTTATTCATTAACTCACACACTCCACCAACCTTTATTCAGGTGTGAGCTGGGGAAGGACATGCTTGGACCTGCATTTTACAAATGTGGCTCGTTGTAAATTGAAAAGGGGACAAAAGTGCAAGTGAAAGGTCCGGTTGGGAGGCTTTTGCTGCCGTCCAGTCTAGAAGCAGCCGCGGGCTAGGCCCTGGATTGGTTTAACAAACACCAATAAAGTTCACGCTCTGTGCCAGGATGGAGCATTCCCCAAATAGGCCCTCACTAATCCCTCGCAACAACTGTGTGAAGGTAGGTACTGCTATTTTATCAGTCCCAGGAGCTGTGGTCAGAGACGCTAAGGGGTGTGCCCAAAGTCACCAGCTAGCGAGTGGCAAAGCCAGGATCTGCCTCAGAGTCCACACGTGTAACTGCCGCACGGAACCACTGCCACTGAGGCAGCAGAGACAGGGGAAGGGGTGGGCTCCACTGATCCCCCAGAGCCCGCTCCCACGACCATCCTCGCCCACTACCCGCTGCCCAGAGGAGCAGGATGTGGAGGACAGAGCCGGGCAATGGAAACAGACCAACCTGGGCTTTAACCCAGACAGTTCCACCACCTGAGGACCTTACACACGTCCCTGGACATGGGCTCCCCATCCCTAAGGAGGCTTAACACTACCTGACGGGTTACTGAGGGACCCACGGGTGCAGGTAGAGTTCCCAGCACCGGCTCCAGAGCGTGATTCCCATCTGTCCTTCCATCCTCCATCCCTTCTTCAGGCCGGACGTCCCTGACCCCTTGATCATTTCCCCATGAGAAGAGTTCCAGACAATTGACCACCCTAACTTTGGATGTGATCTAGTTAATCGATGTCTAATAGAGGATACAGTGCCCAGAACTCCACCCAGCAGCCTAGAAGTGGTCGGCCCCAAGGAGCAAGTCTGAATATCTACTCCCTCTTTCTGGACATTCGCTTTTTATTTTATTTTTTTAATGTTTTATTTTATTTTTTTTGATACAGAGAGAGACAAAGCATGAGAGGGGGAGGGGCAGAGAGAGAAGGAGACACAGAACCAGAAGCAGGCTCCAGGCTCTGAGCTAGCTGTAAGCACAGAGCCTGACACAGGGCTTGAGCCCACAAACATGAGATCTGACCTGAGCTGAAGTTGGAGGCTTAACCAACTGAGCCACCCAGGCGCCCCTGGACATTCGCTTTTTAGCAGCTGCGTTATGCAGCTGGCTGTGTCAAAGTAAAATTTCCCTGGTGATTTTTAACACGGATGGCTCTCAAGCTGTTTTTTCCCCATCAGCTATACAAGTCATTGATTATTTGAATCAAAATGCCGGTGTTGTCATTCATCTTTGTTAAAATTAATCTGGCTGGTTTCACCCATGATTACAACCTGTTAAAATCCTTTTGACTCTGAAAGACCTCAATTCATAGTAGTGCTGTCATTTAGAAATGTGAAGAGCTTGCTTTAAAATAACCAGCAGTCAGAGAAGGGCAGATACTCTGTGATTTCACTGAAGTGTGGAATCTAAAAAAGAAAACAAAGGAACAAACAAAACACAACACAAACAGACTCATAGATAAAGGAAACAAACTGTTGATTACCACAGTATTTAATGGATGAAATACGTGGAATAGATGAAAGGGATTAAGAAATATGAACTTCCGGGGTGCCTGGGTGGCTCAGTCGGTTAAGCATCTGATTCTTGATCTCAGCTCAAGTCATGATCTCATGGTTCGTGAGTTTGAGCCCCAAGGAGGGCTCTGCACTGACAGCATGGAGCCTGCTTGGTTGGAATTCTCTCTCTCTCTCTCTCTCAAAATAAATAAATAAACTTTAAAAAAAGGAAGCACAAACTTCCAGTCATGAAATATAGGGGATGTAGTGTGCAGCATAGAGAATAGTCAGTAAGGTTGTAATAACTTTGTATGGTGACAGATGGGTAACTACACTTATCATGGGGATTGTTGAGTGATGTATAAAAATATTGAATCTCTATGATGCATGCCTGAAGCTAATAGGATATTGTATGTCAGCTTTACTTCAATAAAGGAAATTAATTGTAAAAATAATAATCAGCAGTACCCTTATCAACACCATCATCATCATTATCATGGGATCTGAGTAGAAGAAGGTTAAAACAAAAACAATGATGCATTGGTGTGCAGAGTTCAAAGAAGGATTAAACAGCGAAGGCACAGGAAAGGTGAAAGTGAAGCTGGTCCTCAGAATTAGGGCAGGAATTCAGACTCCATGGCTCAGAAAGTGTGGCTACCAGTGGCTCTAGTGTTTGACTTGCTGCAGCCTACCTCCTTCAAGAGACTGGTCTCATCTCAAAGGCAAATATCCAAGGAAGGGAAAAAGTCACCAATATCATTAGCTGGCCGGGGGACCGCACATCATAACTACCATGAGCAACCACTTCACACCCACTGGGAGGGCAAGACTCAGCAGACAAATAGTAACAAATGGCGGTGAACCTGTGGAGAAAGAGGAGCCCCAGTTTAAGGCTGCTGGGAATGCAAAAGGGCGCAGCCACTTTAGAAAACAGCATCTGGCAGTGCCCCCACTGTTAAACATGGAGTCGCCACGTGACTCCTCAAAACTTGTACACAAACCTTCAGAGCAAAGTTTGTTCATAATAGCCTCGAAGTGGAAGCAACCCAAATGTCTGTCAACTGAAGAATGAAAACGCAAAATGTGGGGCATCTGTACAAGTGGACGTTACTCAGCACTAAAAGGGGATAGAGAAGGGCCAGAAGGGTACACCGTGAAACCTTAGCGTGTCACGCTAAGTGAAGGAAGGCAGACGCAAAAGGCCACCTAGTGTGTGATTCCATCTATATGAAGTGTCCAAAATAAGGAAATCCAGAGACAGTAGTTTCATGGTTGCCTAGGGCTGAGGGGTGGAGTGTGGGATGGTCACCTACTACTAATGGGTAGGAGGGATTGGAGGGGTCAGTGATGAAAATATTCTAAAATTAGACCCTGGGGATGGCAGCACAACTCTGTAAAGATGCTGAAACATGTTGCATTGTATGATTTTTAAAGTTTTTTCATGTTTATTTATTTTTGAGAGAGAGAGACAGAGAACGAGCAGGGGAGGGTCAGAGAGAGAGGGAGACACAGAATTGGAAGCAGGCTCCAGACTCTGAGCTGTCAGCACAGAGCCCGATGCAGGGCTCAAATCCATGAACCATGAGATCAGGACCTGAGCTGAAGTCGGATGCTCAACTGACTGAGCCATCCAGGTGCCCCTGAATTATATGATTTAAATGAATGAACTGCATGATATATAAGTTATATGTTAATAAAGCTATTAAATGAATCCAGAAAAGGAGCTCATTGGCCCAGCTTGAGTCTGGCACCTCATTCTGAACTTGTTACCTTTGCCTCGTGGGAGCAGGGGTGTAGGGGAAGGTTTGTAAGAATACGGCAGCTCCTCTGAGAACCAACTCCTCTGGACAAAGTTTGTGTCATAACGGTGGGGAGGGCACAGTTCCTAAATGGGTAGGCTGTTAGCAGACAAAACAATAGGTACCCACCACACAGGCTATTTATAGAGAATTTATATTTACCCAGAGACAACATTAAGTGCTTCTTCTGAATCATCTCATTAATTATTACAACAACCCTGTAAGTTAGGTATATAAAACCTATTTTATATTTGGTGAGGCTCTGCTTAAATAACTTTCTCAAGGTCACTTAACCAGTAAGTAATGTGGGGCTAGGGATCAACCTGGGACCAGTCTCCAGCCTCCTCTCTCAATCATTAGGCCATGCTGCCTCCCTCTGGCTTTATATACGTTGTTGAAAGCTTCTGGAACACACCACTGGAGACCTAGCTTTAGATCCATTCTTTATTTCATTGACGTCTTTACCCTTTCACTAAAGGAGATCCTTCTAACCAGCCAGTTAACCCTCTCAAAGCAAGAAATAAGGTTGATTTGGCAAGATGGGTGCTTAATGAGCAATACAGCTGATTTACCAAGGATGCGCAAGCTGCCCATTTAATATTTGCTCTCAAATTCTGCCAGCAAGTGTGATGGCAGAGTTGATGGATGCCAGGCCGGAGGGTCTGTGGTTTCTCCGACTTCCTTGCCTGTCTTCAAAAATATCAATACAGTGGGGTTCGGCCTCCGGTCTCTTGGTATTTCTGCGCTGCACCGTCGTTTCCCAGCCCTCATGGGCCGTTCTCCACAGTCCCAGCTGCACATCCCTCCTGTCTCCTGGGGCGGGATCCAGGTGTGCCAGGGCGCGCCAGGTGCACCAGCTGTCTTCAGTGCCTCCACCTGCTGGGCCCTCACCTGCTCTCCCCTCCCCTGCCTCAAGCCCTGGCTTCTTCCCCACAAGCATCCCGGCTTTTCTAAGAGGAAGCCTGTTCTGGGTAGGAAAGGCAGAGAGCGCCTGGGAGTTTGCCCCCGTCATCTGTTACCAGCGGACCATCTGCGCCAGCTGCCGGCAGGGAGCTCTGCCCCTCGTTCTCTCTTCCAGCGGATAAAACCACCCTTCTGTGTCCGTAACACTTTTCACCACCCCAGTCACCCCAAAATGTAGCCTTTCTGACTCCGTGCGTGCATACTCCTGCCACGCTTCATTTCCACCCACAATCGTGGGTACTCGATGCGCATCTCTCCGTCACAAACCCGAAAACCCCAGTAACATGATTCGCCTCTAGGAGCAGCCCCCTTTTTCTTCATCCTGGGGATTTGACCATGGGACAATGGGCTGTGTTTTTAGAGTTTCCCAGCAACAGAGATCGAGGTTTCCAGGATGCCTAGGCGAAAGTAAGGGTGTGTGTCATTTCTAGAGCTGTAGCTGTCACAGTAGGATCGTGGCCCAAGTTACTCTTTTTATCTCTGCTTGACATACAACAAGGCTGAAGCCCCAGGTCACATTCCTCCCAAGGTCAGGCGGTGATTAGATGGTGAGCTGGGTGGGGCTTGAACCCTGGCGGCCTAAGTCCGGAAGCCAAGTTCCCAACCCCACCAGTGGAGGCCCCTCTTGAGCAGCATGGCGGAGGAGGCAAACCTAACATCAGAGTTCCCAGAAAGAGCTACCTCGGGCTTCAGGGCGTGACTGAGGCAGCTTGAGCCGGCGCAGAGGGCAAGACCCCAAGGAGAAGGAAGAGCATTTTCAAAAGAGGAGCCTAATTCATAGGGTGTTGAGAGGCTTCAGCGAGGTCAGTCATTCACTCACCAAACGTGTGTCAACAGCTGAGTAGCCTTTGAAAAGCCTCCAGGCGCTGAGGCGAGGAGGACATCACACTTCTGAAACTGTGCACCCAGTCCCCTTCCACATCCTCTCTGCATCCTCCAGACACCTGGGTCCCCTCAGGCCAGGTGACTTTGAGCCTCACAGTTTTGGTGGCATCAATTCCTGGTCATCCTCCAAACACAGAGAGGGCAGAGGAGGGGGGAGATGGTGTTGCTGGCTTTGGCCAAAGGAGACATCAGAGCTCTTTGCTTAATAAGGCCTTTAATTTATCTCAATAAAGAAGAGGCTAAACACTTAACCGCTGTGGAGAGCACCTTATTGATTGGAGGAGAGAGGCTCTGGCCTGCCTGCCTGGGGATGTGCAGGCGCCGGGCCAGCTGGTCCCCAGGGGCAGCCACCAGGGTGTGAAGTGCTTACAAGAGCTTCTCTGAGCTCTGAGCTCACCGCGCTTGTCCCAGAGTCACCCCAAGGCTTACAGGGCTGGGTTTTGGAGCTCACAGCTGCCCTCTGAGACAGTGTGGTCAGTGGAAAAGAGATGAAAGCAACAGAAGTGGGTTTTAATGCCAGCTGTCCCCAAACGCGGCAGTCCATCTGCCCATGAACCTCACTTCCCGTATCTGTACAATGGGTCTAAGGGTTCCACAAGGTTCACGGAGCTTGTGTGAGGTTAAGTGCAGGAGTGCTTTGCGCGTTGGAAATCTCCACATGAAGAGAGGGTGTATTTCTTGTTATTTTTATGAACATACATGAGGTTACGTTGCTTTTCTTCCTAAAACTCATCCATGGCTGCTCGTTGCATTCGGGACAAAATCCGTACCCCATGGGGAGGCCTCCAGCTCCTTTGGTAAAGCGACCCTCTGAGCCTGCGCCACCACCAGTGGGTCTGTAATCATTCTCGCCGCAGGCCACACTCCCTCCGCCCTCAGGGCCTCTGACTTTCTGTTCCCTCTGCCTGGCACACTCTTCCCCAAGTGTGTCCCATGACCGGGGTCCTTCACCTTGAGATGTCAGCTGAAATGTCAGCTCCTCAGAGAGGTCCTTCCTGACCACACTCCCCGCACCTAGGATAGCACCTATCTCTCGTCTTCTCCTAGAAACAGAAACAAGTCAGTGCATTTATGTGTTTACATACTTGTTTATGGTTTTCCCCTTGTGGGTTGTGGGCCCTGAGAACACAGGGATCTTGTCGTTTTATTCATGGCTAGGTCATAGTAGGCATATAATACGTGCTTTAAACAATTGTTGAGTGAACGGATGGATGGATGGATAAACAAATGAGTGATGGGCAGGGAAGTCTGGCTTGTTTCCCAAGTGACCCTTCTTCCTCACACTTGTCTCTCTGTCTCTGTCTCTGTCTCTGTCTCTCTCTCTCTCTCTCTCTGTCTCTCTCAGATATGGAGACATGGTACCCAAGACAATTGCAGGGAAGATTTTTGGCTCCATCTGCTCCCTGAGCGGCGTCCTGGTCATCGCCCTACCAGTTCCTGTGATTGTTTCCAACTTCAGCCGGATTTACCACCAGAACCAGAGAGCCGATAAACGCAGGGCACAAAAGGTAAGCCTCAGTCCTGCGAGGCTGGGAGGCAGCATCAGACAGGGGTCCGGTCCTCAGCTTTGTGCTGCTGTCACAGTTGGGTCATCAAGGCCTGGACTGCCCCAGTGGATCCCAGCACAGACAGCCCCTGGCTTTGGAAGGTAAGGCAGCTTTGTGTCCCTTCCTGCCTACCAGTGTCCTACACTCGGCTGCCAAGTGCCACAAACCCTCAGTGATCCAGAAGCTGATTATCTCCCTCCTGGATGTTGGGTGCAGTTTCCTTGAGCCATGGCTTCCCTGTCAAGATCTCAGCCGCCAACACTTAGCAGTGTCTTGATCCACAACTCCCCACCCCCAACCCCTCCCGCCCTTCCCTACCAGGAGCTTACTGGAGAACAGAATTGTTCTCCGGTACCCTACGATGCAAAGCATCTGGACAAAACATAGATTTGCTGAGGAGAGGACGAATACTCAGGAAGGAGAACATTCGGAGGCCACTGAGTTCCACAACGAGCGGCGCAGCAGGCTGGGGTCACCTGGGGGTGTTTAGGGCCAAGGCGCAGAACTGCAGCGGATGCGCAGAAGGGTAGCCACTGGCCCTGAGAAGAGTGCTGGCCACGTGCACTAGGAGGCAGGCAGGGTGGCACCCCCATTCACTCACAGAGTGAGGGGAAGGTCTGACAGCCTTGGTGTACTCTGCGGGCATCTGCCTATCAAGCTGCTGGGTTCCTATCAGAAAAGTGGAAGACCAAGTTGTTCATTGCCCTTCTGACCAGGGCTGAAATAGGGTGCCCTTCAGCAGCACCTTCTCCTCCAGGGCATCCGGGCAGAGCCCTGCTGGGTTACTTACAGTGGACAGGGGCAACCTTGTGGAAAGAGTTACTTACTGAGACCTGAGATTTCGTGTCTTTATTTTTTTTATTCCTTCCTTCCTTCCTTCCTTCCTTCCTTCCTTCCTTCCTTCCTTCCTTCCTTCCTTCCCTCCTTCCTTCCCTCCTTCCTTCCTTCTTCCTGTCTCCCTTTCCACAAACATTCCCTGCACCTACTGTGTGGCGGGCCCTGTGGGTGCAGCTGGGTAGTTTTCCCACCCCCTGATCCCTGCTCCAGGCCTTCCACCAAGTAGCAGGGCTTCCTTGACATATCAGAGAATTCCAGAACTTCAGAACATATCCGTGTAAGCTGACTGAAACAAAGTCACAGAGTTTATGAAAGTGCTAAATGTTATGGTAATTTACACATAAAAATACTTAATACTACACATTGTGCAGTTATATAATGAATCCAGTTGGCTCACACTTCCAACAGATCCCCTGTGTGTGCCCCTGGGGTCACCCCTCAGCCCGTGAGGAGGGACCTTTTGACTCATCTCGACCTGGGTCTGTCATGTTGCCGGCCCGCCTGAGGTTCATCTTCTGGCTCTATGCTGTCCTCTCCTTCCCTTCCAGTGCCCATGTCCTATGTCTTCACCCAAGGTCCAGGCTTCCCCACCCCCATCCCGCTTGCCATCCCAGAAATAGAAGTCTTGTTCCCTGTTCAAGTCTGCTGGCAAATGTGAACAGTATCTAAAATCATTATGCTGTTCTGAAGGAAGTGGGCTGGGGGGAAGCTGGGATCTGCCTTCCAAACCAGAGCCCGAGGCCTTGAAGAGCCAGAGGGCCTATAGCAACACCCCCCCCACCCCGTCCCCAGGAGCTAGGCTGGCACAGGCGCGTGATCTAGTGGGCCAGGGTCTGAGGAATCCCCGACGCACACACCAGCTCCTCCTGTGCCCACTCAGGCTTTAGGCCGCTCCGGTGCCCCTTGTGCCCTCAGAGCATCACGCCCCCTGGCGTTTTGCCCCTGCCAACAGCAGAACAGTGGTCATTTCCTGTGGGACTTGAAAAAGCCCACCCTGTGCAGAAAGAACCAGCCTCCACCTACCCCCTCCTTCCAGCTGCTAAAGAGGACACTCCCTCCTTTTCTGCCTCCCTCCCCATGCTCTTCTCTCTCCCTTTGAAATCAGAGTAAATATTTACAGTGTTTTCACCTCACCTGGATACTATCTCTCCTCAAGGTTGCTCAGCTCTGTGTCTTTCACCTTGGGCTTCTTCTGAGAGGCAAAAAAAAAAAAAAAAGAGAGAGAGAGAGAGAGAGAGAAAGAATACAAGAATACCACCTACTTCCAGCACTGAGTGTCACCATGAGACAAGGAAGTCCGATACCGAGGATGTAGTGGCCGTGGAGAGATGGCACAGGCAGGAGGTCATGAAAGCTGAGAGTTCTCAGCCCAGACCCCATACTCAGGAGCTAGACAGCCACAAGGGTCAAAGGACCCTCAGGTGTAACAGAAATGCTTAAAAAGTTATCGTCCTTTTCTGTCATGACTGGTTTGCTTGGGATCATTATTAAGCTGACTCTGTGACTATTTGCTTCAGAGACTAGGTTCTCGAAGCCACGTGAATTGGAGACCAAGTAAGGTGGTCTAGCAGTGGACGGAGAGAGGGGAGCATGTGGAGTGGGAGGATTTTTGTAGTGGAGATTTTTATTGAGCTAATTATAGATTCACATGTAGTTATAAGATTATCACAATCGAGTATGGATGTGGATACAATCCACCAATCCTATTCAGACTTCTCCAGTTTTACTTGTACTCGTGTGTGAGTGTGTGTGTGTGTGTGTGTGTGTGTGTGAGAGAGAGAGAGAGAGAGAGAGAGAGAGAGAGAGAGAGAGAGAGAGAGAAGTTTGATACAGTTTCATCACCCATGCAGGTCCATGCACCTGTCACCTCTGTCAAGGTGCTGACAGCTCCAACACCATAAGGACTCCTCCCAGCCCACCTCTACCCTGTCCCTAACCCCTGGCAACCATTCATCTGTCCTCCACCTACATGTTTTCATTTCAAAACTGTTACATAAACGGAGGTCACCATTTGGGAGATTGGTAACCATTAGGAGATAGGCTTTTTTTCCCCACATCACAGAATTCCTGGAGATTCAGCCAAGCTCTGTGTATCAATAGTCCATTCCTCTTTCTTGCTGGGCAGTCTCCACGTCATGGGTGTATCACATGCCACGGGATTATAAGAACCACATTTCTGGGTATTTTAAAGTAAAGCATTGTGAACGTTCATGACCAGGTTTTTGTGTGGACGTCAGCTTTCATTTCTCTGGAATGAATGCCTGGGAGTACAGTCGGCCATGTTTTTTTGTTTGGCAATTCCATGTCTCCCTCGTTTTCCTTCTTCTGCCTCTCCCAGGGCAGGAGACGTCCATCCTCGTGGCCCAGTGGCATCTGCCAGCCAGCCAGGGAGTGCTTCCCGGGGCCTGACAGGTTCTTGAGCAACAGACTGTACTTGGAGCTGTACCCAGAGTGGCTGGCTCTTCCTTCCAGACCTCTCCTTCAACCCTGGAATCTCCATCCTTATTGAAATTGCACACTCCTGGGCCTTGCTAATCTAATTTAGAAACTTGCTGGCAGGAGTTGAAATTCAGGGAAGGAGGGGAGGGATGCTATGAAGGCAGCCAAGTGCTCATGGCCAGGGGAGGAGAGAGAAGCTAGGCCAGTCCGCCCAAGGATGAGCCCACCACAAGGGCCTTACTGATGGATTTCTGCCCAACTGCAAAGGATCGTCTTCCTTCCTAGGTCTTCCCGAGCCTTGCTCGAGCTCCTGCTCAGTGCATAGCTCTGTGTTAGACACTGAAGATAAAAATATGCATAAGCCAGACTCGGGCTCTCGGGAGCTCAAAGTCAAACGAGAAATCCTCACCAAATTTCGTGTGCTGGGTATGGTTCCGTAAATACATTGCAAACCTCTTTATCCTGTGTGGGAAATGATTAAACAGTGTTGTGCATTTGATATGACAATCTGTTGCTTTAATAGAGCCCAGGGTAAGATAAGATTAAAAGAAGTGCCACAAAGGAGAACAGGAGAATCTTTCATCTCTAGAAAGTAATGAAGACAGACCCCGGATACGAGAAAGGTCTGGCTCTAAGTGGTGCAATCAAATTATATAAGACTGTAATGAGCCTGACACAATTGGATTTCCATATGCAGCTCTCAACACCCAGTCCTCACCCAAGGCAGGAACAGCAGCGTCCTCAAATGATGAGCAACATGCCTGAATGTAGACATCTTAGCCGAGGGGAGGGCTGGCGCGGGCTCCCAGGGGAGGAGACCTGGAGCGGGCATGAAAGTTCTTTGCTCAGAAGAAGAAGACTGGCAAGATTTACTCGCCATCCTTTCTCCGCCAGACTCCCCTTTCCATCCTCTCCATCTCAAGGAGGCCTCTTCTGCACATTCACAGGTAGATCTCCCAGGCCCAGGTCCTGGCCTCGTCCCCATATTTAGAAGCCAGGAAAGTGAGCTGAGCTGTCCCCATACGGACATGCAGGCCGCAGGAAAACAAGAGTTATAGTGTGTCCTTTGCGCCTTTATTGACAGCCTGGATCTGACTCCCTGGCCTCTTTTGAGCACGTGAACCAGCTCAGCAGAACACTTGGAATGGACACTCCCCCATGCTGGGGAGAGGGTGACAAGAAATGGAAACTGCCACAATTTTCAGAGGACTCTGGTCCTGCCCAGAGTCCACACCGAGGTTACAGTGGACTTCCGTGGAGGCAGGAGGAGGGGTCCCTCTGCCCCAGGCTGGGTCTATGAGTTGGTGGGCTCTTCTGCTCCCAGTGCGAGGACCTGGAGCTGGCTCTGGGTCTCTGGGAACTCAGACTCTCGCTGCATTCTCTTAAACCAGAAGAGGCCCCCTACCCTTCCTTTCTCCCTCTTCTCCACAAGAAGACTCTTTCCTCTTTGGCCTCCCTCTGTGGTTGTGCTGCAGTCATGGTGACACTGGTTATGGTCATTAGGAAGAAGAAGAGCAGCATGTGCAGGGTGGCCAGCCTCCCCGGCCTCTGATAGCAAGACAGACACGCTTGCGTTGAGATCCCAGCCCTCGGGGCGCCCGGGGGGGCTCAGTCAGTTAAGCATCTGACTTCAGCTCAGGTCATGATCTCACGGTTTGTGGGCTTGAGCCCTGTGACAGCACAGAGCCTGGAGCCTACTTCAGATTCTGTGTCTCCCTCTCTCTCTGCACCTCCCCTGATCACACTGTCTCTCTCTGTCTCTCAAAAATAAATAAATGTTAAAAGAGAGAGAGAGAGATCCCAGCCCTGAAGGCAGCTGCGGAAGGCACCAGGCGGGAGCTGGGGGGATGTTCAGTTGTCCTAGTTAAAACAAGAGCAGTGTATGAAAATGTGCGCCCCCCCACACACACACACTGGCCCCCATGTCACATGCACACGCGCTCATTCCCACAGACACGCATGACAAAAATATCCATGGACTGGCATGCCCATGCATGAATCCACTCCCCAAAACAGAAATGCAACTTTAAGTACACTTATTAATTTGAAAATTACTAGGCATTGAGGACACATCAGTGAACAAAAACTCCTGTCCTCAAGGAGTTCACATTCGGGGAGACGGTTGCGAGATAAATAGAGAAACCATGCACTATCTTAGTAATACCTACTAAGGGGAAAACAGAAAGAAGGGGAGGTTAAGAAGTGCTGAAGGGCACATATGCCCACTCCTTGCTTTTCTCATCATTAACTGATACTTCGGCACCTGCTGGATACAGGGGACCTCACCGGACCCTGGGGGACAATCAGGAGGGCTATAACATAGGCTCCTTTATATAGCTGTCAGGCTAGTTAGAGACAAGACATTCTCCGGTGCGATGCTGAGCAGATAAAGGTCATGAAGCTGTTGGAAGGAGGGGGACTTTGACGAGTGGCATTTCTCCTGCCCGGATTACACCAGGGCTGGAGAGATAAGGGGAAACCCCCAGGGAACTCTGCACTAAGGGGGTACACAGAGTCTCTCAGACCCAGGCCCAGGGTCTCTAAACAGAGATCCAAGTGGCTGGGAAGAAGCCTCTTCCTCCCCTTCATCAGATATCACCTGGGAACAGCCTCGCAGGGATAGTCTGTTGCCACCGGCTTTTCCTCCCAGGCTTGCTGTCTCGTCTCTCAGTCTCGCTCACTCTTTTTTTTCTCTCTGCCGACTGTAGAAGGCTCGCCTTGCCAGGATCCGTGTGGCCAAAACAGGCAGCTCCAATGCCTACCTGCACAGCAAACGCAACGGACTCCTCAATGAGGCACTGGAGCTGATGGTAGGCGCCTGAGGGACCCGGGCTGGGGAGGTGGCCTCTTTTCTCTCCCCAGGAGCACTGCCACCCCCAGAACCCCAGCGGGAACCCTAAGAAAGACATGTTTCCAGACTCTCCAGGGAGCAGCCCCCTCCACAGTCCTCTCACCACTGCCTCTGACCCAGCTGTAGACCAAGGGCCACCAGCCCAAAAGCTAGCATGTTCTACAGTGACCCTGAAATTGGGTTCATCTGCATTTTTCTGGTGCCTTCCCACCTCCTGTGGAGAAGTGAAGAGATGGAGACAGGGAGAGCCACCAGCTTTGTCCTTAGCCTCTCTTTTTGCTTCCTAGGGCACCCCAGAGGAGGAGCATATGGGCAAGACCACCTCACTCATTGAGAGCCAGCACCACCACCTGCTACACTGCCTGGAGAAAACCACTGTGAGTCCCGCTGAGCTCTTTCTCACCCCTGATCCCCGATTCTTTTCTGAGGGCCAGAACTCACAGAGTGAAAACTCTGTGCTCATATCCTCTCCCTGGACCCAGGCTTCAGAAGTCGAAATCCCCTTTGGATCCAAAGAGTAGCAATGACTTCTCTGTTAACCATCAGAGGGGCGGGGGGGGAGGGGGAAGACCCCAATGAGTGGGGCACAGTCATCCAGGTAGGAGGCCAGGGAGCAGCGCAGGGGGTCAGTCCCCCTAGCCTTTTCGCACAACCTACACCGTCGCCATAGCCCATTTCGTGGTTACTGAGAGCTAAGGGCTCAGCCTCTCAGTTTATCAGTCGGGAAGGCCATCAGTCTTCAAAACTAGTGTGAATTTATCCTAGATTGCTACAGAACAGTGGAGAAGGGCTAGGCTGACGCAATTTGTGAGTCCTTCCTTTGCTCCCTACATTGCTCTTAGAACAGAAGACAGTGAATGAAGGAGGCAGTGCCTACATTTCTCTAGCCAAGGATTTTGTCAGTACCACCGACTCTTCATCACCTTGTAGCTCCTGGGGAGTTCAGATTCCACAGGGCTTATTGTTAAAATAGAGCCGTGGTTTAGGATGCCGTAACTGGAATGTGGCATGATGCTTTGTGCCTCACAAACAGACTGAAAGGAAGGGCAGTGGGGCCAAGCCTGGATCCTTGGCAACAAGTGTCAGGAATGGTAGCGAAGAGGAGGAGTCGGGTGGACAGCCAAAGAGAGACCGAGTGAAACCCTTCCCCGTTCCTTCCCCGTTCCTTTCTAGGCCCTCCCTCCCCAGAGATCCCATGGCCAGGGCTCAGCCCCCTAAGGAAGGAACTTTCTACTTCAGAATGTTCCATATCCTGGCCTCTAGAAGCAGGGGGAATAGATGTTAGATGTCTCTTAGTATGAACCAAATGTGGATACTGCGGATGGAGTTGAACCCAAAGAGGGCTTCCGAAATGGGAAAGTACCCTGAAAACCCTAGTTTCCAGGATTTATCAAGGATGTCGTACGATCAAGAACTGTATATGTGCATCTAGAATTTCTCTCAGAGACTCTGAGCTTGCCAATGGAATAGGCCCGGATCCAACTGCCCTTTCCGAGTTGCATGTGCTGGGTGGAATGTGTCAACTAAAAGGATGTGGGTAAAAAGATCTGGGTTTGAAGGGCTGGAATGTTGGCATTGAAGAAATGAGGCTTGGGGGCCAGAGGGACGGAATGCTTGCATCGAAGGGGTAGAATGCTGGATTTGAAGGAATGGATGTCGGACTGTGGGGGTGGAGGGCTGGGGTGAAAGAGACGGAATGCTGGATTTCAGGGGAGGAATGTTGGGAGAGAAGAGGAAGGTGTTGGGATGGAGGAGATGAATGTGGGGTTTGAGCAGGGCCGCGTTGGAGCCAAGGGGTGGAATGCTGGGATGGAGGGACTGAATGTCGGTACTGAGCTTGGGAATGCCGGAATGTACAATCAATGGTGTTTTTATCTTCTGTTGGCATGTTGTCCTGTAGGGGTTGTCCTATCTTGTGGATGATCCCCTGTTATCTGTACGAACCTCCACCATCAAGGTATAACTTTTTAAAAATTCAATTGATGTGTTTTTCTCTCTGATTCTTCTAAGTCTGTGGATTTTCCTCCTTTCACCCCCCCGGTCTGGTTCTCTGCATGTGCTGTTGGTTCTTCTGGGGCTTATTCCTACCTCTACAGCTACAACCTGTACCAGCTCAGGCTTTTTTTTTTTTTTTTTTTTTTGTGCTAGACAACTCAACTGCCTTTCTGATCTCCTCTTTTGACCTTGCTGAGGCGCAGAGGGGGTGGCGGAACATGGCGCCCATGTTGCTACCCCCTGGGCACCCATGGGCCACTTGCTGGGCCCACAGGGACTCCCGTACTGGCTGCCAGGGCTTGTCTCTCTCTGTACTCTGTTCTCACGGTCCCTCTCCCCAGACTTTCTCCTCACACCAGTGGCCTCGGGCAGACCATTCACGCCATAGATTTTTAGCCACCTTGGCCAAACAACCATTGTTTTTTTTTTAAGTTATTCCTGGGTTCAGCACCAGAACGCTGTTAGCATTCCTTCCCATGCTGACATTAACGACTTAGGGAATCCTGGGCCTCCAGGTATATTAAGGATCCGTATCCCGTAATCAGGTTGGGGGGGAAAAGCACAGTATTTCAAAAAATCATAACCCTGACATTTTGACCCCACTGGCCTCCAAGAATAAAGCTCTCTCAGTTCCGTGAATAATCCAGGGCCTTTAAAAGCTTACTTCTCACACTTACCCAAGATCCATACAAATCTCACCCATCAGAGCCAACCTAGCATTAAAGACTGCCTAGCATACCTGCCACCCAAGGCCAGTGACTCCTTGTCTGCCACTTCCAGGAGATTGTGTGCAAGGCCTGCCGAGTAAGGAAAGTCAGCTTCTAGCTCTAAGGGCACCACTACATCCCTTCAGGTCATCTGTATCCCCTCAGCTCAGAACTGCAGGTGGAGTGTCTGTCTAGGCAGGATTACCATTCAGGCCCCACCCTTCCGTCTGATGGCCTGGGTGCCTATAGGAGTCTTTTGCTATCTTCCTTTGATGCCCCCTCCCGATCCCTTATCTGTGCTCCACACAGCTGGGAGCCTTTCTCGCAAGGCCCAGAGACAGGCGGCCCCGTGAGGGAATGGGGGCTCATTCCCCTGCTCCCGTCTCCTCTTCCTACTTCTTCTCCTTCTGCTTCCCGCAGAACCATGAGTTTATAGATGAGCAGATGTTTGAGCAGAACTGCATGGAGAGCTCAATGCAGAACTACCCGTCCACGAGAAGTCCCTCGCTGTCCAGCCACCCGGGCCTCACCACCACCTGCTGCTCCCGCCGCAGTAAGAAAAGCACGCACCTGCCCAATTCCAACCTGCCAGCCACTCGCCTACGCAGCATGCAAGAGCTCAGCACGATCCACATCCAAGGCAGCGAGCAGCCCTCGCTCACTACCAGGTGGGTGGCTTCCATGGCCGTCAGTGCCCGAGGCTTGAGTCGCGCCAGTCACAGAAGGAAACAGTCTCCACATGAGGAGAATCTCTGGACGTCCCTCCCCCTTATCTAATGCACGAGTTCCCTCCGCCTTCCTTCTCATTCTTGCAGGTTAACTCCAAGGCCCTTCATAGGCTTGTGAGGATATACCCTAGCGGGTTGGGCCGGATATGGGGTTAGATACCAGAAACAGTAACTGGCGGAAGGGAGGGGCGGAGATCTACCCCAGGAAGCGAGGGTCACAGTTGTGTGACACGTGGCTTATCTCAGGCCGATTGTGAACCACAGACTGACCTTTTACCTCCTTTGCTTCCACTTAGGCCACTTCCCACTATCCCCAATGAGTTGTAAGGAATTCAGGAGAAGCAAAAAATGGCCACAAATGATAGGTAAACAGCCGTGGGAGGGGAAAAACGTATCCCCCGGATTCCAAAGCCCAGCATACGTGACTTTGCAGTTGTTAGAAATGACCATTAGAATAAGTAGTAACGGGCTGATTACCAAAAACAGAGACGGAGGGATCCCGGAGCTCACTCCTAGTTACCATGTCAGGGTCAAGGACACTTTGGGACACCAGCAAGAGGAACCATCGCCTACTCACTCTTTATTTTTTTTAACCCCAGTCGCTCCAGCCTTAATTTGAAAGCAGACGACGGACTGAGACCGAACTGCAAAACATCCCAGATCACCACAGCCATCATCAGCATCCCCACCCCACCAGCGCTAACCCCAGAGGGGGAGAGCCGGCCGCCCCCTGCCAGCCCCGGCCCCAACACGAACATTCCTTCCATAGCCAGCAATGTCGTCAAGGTCTCCGCCTTGTAAACCCACCGGACAGAGGGCCGGCGCAGGGAGTGGGAGTGGAGGGGGCTGGCATGTTGGTGGGTAGCCACTGGGACCACTCCCTCCTGTCCCCATGGTTTCTGCCTGCCCTGTGGCACCCCTATAGCACTGAAACTTGTGCCTAGAAGGAAAAGGAGGCAGCAAGGGGGCACCTGAGGTTCGCTGCTGCTAGCACGGATGGATGTGGCTGTGGCCCTGTGCTCCTGCTTCTCACTGGGGCCAGAGGAAGTGGGGGGGCGGGGGGGCATGGGACGGCGGGGGTGGGAGGGTAGTATGGAGGCTGCGTGCCAGGACAGGGCCTGGAAGAGGGGAGCCTCAGACCAAATAACAGTTGTTTCTGGAGCCCCCAGTGAGGAAAAAACAAGACTAAGGAGCAGCACAGAGGCCGAGTTGTCACATGCAAAACAGGAAGAAAATATAACACTGTGTATTTAAGCACCTTTTTCAAGGCTCTTAATGGATAATATTTATTCATGGGAAAAGGTGGAAAACAAAACACCAACGGATTTTTGTGAAATATTTTTCTCCATGGACCCAATACCTTTGAACCAAAACGATGCATTTTGTGAGGGTTTTTTTTTTTTCTCCTTTTATAGCAGAAGCTTTTAGGCTAAGAAGTCCGTTACTGCTGAGTTCTCTCTCCATTCCCCCAGGTGGGTGAGGTCAACTGAGCCTGGGCCCCCCCCAATGCCCAGCTGACCTGCACAGAGCTGCCAACTGACCACACTGCAACACTTACCCTCTGTACGTCCTCTGTCTCTGTCCCTCTCTGCTTCACCCCCTGGCTGTTTCTCTCTGTGTCCAGCCATATGTCTCTATCTTGGACCCAAGTGATCCAGAGATGGGTTAGTCAAGCCTTCTCCACTGCCAAGCACCTGCAGACTCCTGCCTGGGAGTTGTATTTGCATGAATGCAGCTGTGGAAAAGAAAAGAATAAAGCCAAAAAGGGAGCGTGTAGGGAGGAGGGAAGTGCACCTTCTAGAACTAAGTGCTCCCCTTGTAGGTGGAACCACGTTTTTTTTGCAGTTTCCATTTCTGGGGAGAAAAGGGAATGACCAGATTTTTTGCACTGGGATCTTGACACAGGAAGTAGCCAATACCTGAGAGGCACGGTTGAGGGTTGGGTCTGGTGTGTGTCAGTGAGGAGAGAAGAGCCCAGGGCTCACAGCTGGAGTCAGCCCCGGGGCACCTTGGTATGTACCCTTCACACAGGACCCACCATAAAGCCCGTTGGAACTCTGCCAAGAGGCCCCATATGCAGTTTCCTGAAGAAAGAAGGGCAAGCTTCTGACATAACTTCAACTGAGACAACTCCCAACTCAAGATTGAGCCTGTGTGCTTCGTGAAGGATGCTCCAAAGTGTGGAAGCAAGTAAGAGATTCGAGATGAGTCTTATGTGCTCAGAAAAATTCTTCGAGGTCTGAAGAGGCTTCAGGCCTGATGTCCCTGAAGGTAACTGAAAGGTGAAGCCTGATCCCCTCTGTGCAAGTGAAGAAGGGGCTGTTACCTCTGGAGAACTGGTTCAAGTGGTTCACGCCCCAGTGGGACTGGGGAAAGCATTTCTGGAATCCTTCTATCTACCATTTTCACTCCTTATAGCAGAGCAGGTGGGCCGAAGGGTTAGTGACAGGCCCCCTCCTGCTCTCCCCAACTGCAGTCTCTCTGGCTCGGGCTCTGAGATACAGGAGCTCCTCACCCATTCTACAGTTGAGTGGTGAGCCGTTCAACTGTAGGCCAAGCCATCTAGACAAGGGTCACTAGTTAGGAGCCGAAGAACACCTTCAGTGGGCTTCCCTGTGACCCCAGTTCTGTTGAGCCTGTGGAAGGGGAAGGTCAATGAGTTCTGAGGTGGCTCCTAACTGGAAGGTGGGCAAAGGCAGAGGAGAGGGAGCCGCGTCCTTTATCTCACTATGCTATCCTCACTGACTACTGACCGAGTCCTTTCTCTCGGTCCAGCCTCAAGGATTTCCCAACATGAGAATCGCATGGTTTTGGCCTTCTGAGCCTGTGATCTAAGTAGACAGAAAAGCTTTACAACTACAGAGGAATATAGTGTACACACCCACACCCCTACACACACACACATATCTTAATACCCACCTAAACACACCTGAGAATACGTACTTAAATCCATTCACTTCATACACTTATCCCATTAGGGAAGGGGAAAGACTGGGCTGGACTCCACGTAGAGGGCAGGCAAAGGACTAGAAATGGATTCTTTTTCCTTTGAAAGAATGGTAATGTAACAAAGTTAAGCATATCTAAGTATCTAAATTTATATCATAAAAACTGAGTTACAGGCGGCTGGGCTGGCTCAGTCAGTAGAGCATGCAACTTTTGATCTCAGGGTTGTGAATTCAAGCCCCATGATGGGCGTGGAGCCTACTTCAAAAGGATAAAAACTGAGGGGGGTAAGGAACACAGAGATAATAGGAATGGTTTGCAAACACAAACTGCCTTTGTTTAAGGACAGGTCATTACAGGGTTAGAATAATGACTGACCTACTCCACGATCTGTTTGATGTGCACCAAGGGAGCATATTAGCACTTCCCACAAAAATTGAGAAATTTAAAAAATCATGTCCCACATGATTTCTCATTTTTTGACCCTAATAAACTGTTTTGTATTCCTTCAGTTTCATCTATAAATCCCACATTAAGCCAGTTCCTAAAAGACTTCAGACTATCCCCTTCATCTCTATCCCCCCATGGAGCCTTAGCCAGTGATAAGAGACCCAACACACCGCTGGTCCAAGAGATAACCCAGGAAAATGACTCGTCCGTCTACACAACACAAGACGGCAAGACTACACTGCTAGAAGACTTTTGTGAGTAAACAAAAAGGCCTAAGCTGGCTGGATTGGTCCAGTGAATCTAACTCACTGGCCAGTGACTGGAGAACTGGGATGTCAGGGTCAGGAGGTAATGGTTTGGTGGGGCAATGACTCCCGAGCTCCATGAACCACTTCAGCATAATAGATGATTCCCAAAACCGCTTGCCCTATTCAACCCCACACAGCATTAGAGAGGATTAAAAATAATAATGATAGTAATGGGCTATGTTCATATGAATGGAAACTTAGAAAACATAGTATTAGCAATGTATTAGAAGTAGAAGGCATTGAAAAATATCTAATTGATTTTCCAGTATAGAAAGTTGAGGCCCAGAGAAATGAAGTGACTTGCGCAAGGTCATGCGATCATTTAAGGTCCTAGCTTGGACCAGAACACAAATCCCTTGGCTATTAGTCTAATGCTTTTTCGACTACATTTGCTGCCTCTAGGAGCAGTGATACTTTGGAAAAGACCCGTCAAAGAGCACATGCTGTAATTAGAGACACAGTCTTACGTAAATGTCAATACTACGTGGACACGGCCTTGGAAACCATTTGTGCTGATACAAACCATCCTTTTGAAATCACCATTCTCTGGGTAGAAACAGCTATGGACTATCAATTCTGTCTGAGAACAAACAACAAAATGGTGAACAGTTTTCCTTCAGCCAAATGTTACTTCTTCTCAATGAAGAGAGCTGAAACGTTTCAAAGCATACCTTCTAGAGTCTTTTTGATCCTTACTACAGTCTCTGATGAGTAGTAGGTCAGGTAACTAAGTCCTTGGTTCACAGAGAGGGAAAATAGGGGGAAAGAAGCTGAGTGACTTCTCCAAGTTCTCATGGCAAGTTAGTGGCAAGACTGTGATTGCAATCCAGGGCTGAGACATCTCGTCCTGAGATTTTTCTTCCTCTGGGGCTTGCTTCTGTTTTTAATACTTGGATTTCAACGGTGGTGATTAGGGGGAGGACGCATTCCATTCAGGACCACCGGGATCCAGGACCTCCAGAGGCGAACTCTGTGCATTTCGCCTTCAACCGCTACTCTTTTAATGTGTCAAATTCAGGACTGACTTCCGACTGAAAGACCGGATATTCTCAGTGACAGTTGAACATAGTCTACAATCACACAGGAGTTTCAGGCCAGCAAGTAGAAAAGCAAAACTAAGAGGAACAAAGAATTTGAACAGAAATTAAAGTGGACAGTTAATGCTGATCTTGTGAATGTGCTTGAGGACTTTTACCTAGTTTTCAAAATACCATTCCTGCAGTTCAGGACTGTGTTACTTCTTGGTCAGAACATAGGCAGAAGTGTACTTGAAATGTGTACGTAGATTTTTTTTCCTTGACTTTTTAACTTTGCACAGGTAGTGGTTGTAGTTGAGCTAAATCTAGACTCTACGATTATCAACGAAGTCCAGCGGTCCAGGCTCCCTTACTTTAATCATCAGGTAACTACAGGCAGAAAGATCCCAATGCTGTTAATCTAAGGCAATAGTAGTTTCCCTTCTAAACTAGTTGGCGTGGTAACCATAACAGGAAACTGGAAGACTTTTCTTTTTGATTTCCTTAAGAAATCTCATTTGCAAAGCTTTAAACTGACTGGATGAAGGAAAACCATTTTTATGACCCATGACCCTTGGAGCCCAAACAGCATCATGAAGAGAAAGTGGCTTTCAGAAAAAGAAACAGCTTTAAAGGGGTTCCTTTTGAGTCTTGTTTTCTATTCAGAATGTTCTATGTTTTTCTCATCAAGTGTGGGAATGACATTTATCTTAGCAGGTTACTTAACTACACTGGATGATGTCACTCGAAACCAGTGTAGGGCACTGACCCAAACCCTGGGGGGCTCCTTGGACCAATAGACTATTTTACAAACCTGGGAGGTGGGAGGGATGGTATATTTTTGATAATCAGACATTCCAATGTAATGTTTTCCTTAGAGGTCATCCCCCCATTAATGTTATCGTGAAAAACATCAAGTGTGTTCTTTTCTATTTTCATATAATAAATGAGCTTTGCTTACCAACATCACAATGGCAAAGAAATACTGTACAAAACTGCAGGAAGATAAAACATGTGAAAACTTTGTATGGAAAAAAAACTCTTGAGTTTCCTGTCGTCTTCTTTTGAAACTGTAGTGCATATGTTAAAACGTATTATCATTTACAGTATTGAGTCATGTGCCACTGCTGTACCTGATGTATCCAATCCGGATTAAACAAACTATGTGCCACAAACCCTAATGTGATTACGAATGTTTATTTTAATACCATTTCTCCAGCTATATGCTAGAAACGCAGGTAATTTGAACAAAGAGACGTGTTCTGTCTTGTCAAAGAAAAGCCACAGAATCTCAGAAGGGTGCTTAAGGGTCTCGCCTCATCTTCCCTCCTCCGCCCGCCCTCAACGCAAGCAACCCCTCAACGACCTGCATCACAGATCTTGCCTGCTCATGTGCTTAGGCATGGCTGTCCACAAGCACCGGATTGCATTTGTCAACAGCCCTATTTTGAGACCCAGTCCCGTATTACTGAAAGAAAATCTGCCTTCACATAGCAGTACTGGTTCTGCTGAGAACACGATGAATATTTACTCCTTCATCTAAACCAGGGTCTTCAAACTGAAGAGAAAACCCAAAATTAAATGACTTGTGGGGTACAGCAGGAAGCTTGGGAATAGGTGATGAAGGCTCACATTTAGGCTTTATTGCTTACTTGCATGACTTCCCATCAGGCACTGTGATTCCTCATCTTAAAAGTGGAGGTACTGGATTAGATATCGTGAAGATCTGCCCTAACCTTAATAATTCTGATTTAGGTAATGAGGCATTTTCATACGCCACCAAAATGTGAACAACACACATTCCCAGAAACAATGGGAATCCTTTTAATTTCCCCATGACTACATCCCAATCAATGAGAACTTTAATAGAAATGGAACGTCAAGGCATAAATTCATGATGCCCAAAGGCCTTTGAAGTTGGTCATGAAATTCAGATGCTCATATCCGTATCACCCACTAGGTGTCACTATGGATCCACAGCTCACACAATCCAGAGCCCAGGAACTGGAAACCAGATGTGCATGGAGCTCTACACGTTCCTTTTCGCTAAAGGACACTCAATGTTAACTGGGACATATGTGCTTTGGGCAGAGGCACAAAACAGTATTCTGCCAAAACAAGGGAGGGATCCCTTGTGAGGGATCCAGTTCCAAGGTCAGCTATGACTATCAAAATTATGTTATTCTTAAAGAAGGGAAGGGGAAAAACTGAAAACTTCAAACTACTCCCTTGTCTCATGATTTGATCTACAGGTACAATAATTCCTATTCAGCTGTTTTTAGCACTCAGGCTAAAGTTTACCTTTAAACCACGTTTTTAAAAGTATTGCTGCAATAGCCAATCTACTTTAGAAATCATTACTTTTATTACCCAAATAATGTGTCTTCTAAGTCAGAATTATTCACAGCTGCAGGTTTCCTAGAGCTCTCTCTGCATGTTAATACCGCTAGCCTCATTTAACTTACAGCTTAACTTGAATAGTGGTAGTCAGTATATTATTTGGTATTCTAGAGTTCAGACATTAATCCAATTCACACTAGCCTTCATCCAAATCACCTGAATTTGTCAAGGGTCTCCAGATTCATAATATGCTTCTTTTTTCCAGAACTAGAAAGTATTTTATTAGTCATATTTTAATTAAATCTTAGAACTGGAAGGGATCCTAAAAATCTTCTAGTCTTACTCCCTCATTTAACTGATGAAAACACTGGACCCTATGAGGTCACCTGCCAGGGACAAGGTAAAAAAGGGGGGGGCAGCCATGTCTACCAGGACAAATGTTCTTCCCACATAACAGCACGCACACGTGAATTCACCTAAAAACTGTCTATGGTTCCTAACGGATTATGGAGACAAGCACCTTCACTTCAATTCTAAACAAAAAACTCTTCCACATAAACACTCCTTCCACAGCCACCACTAATACAACAACCCCTTATTTAGGAAGGTAACTGCTGAAATCTCCCAAGCAAATGCTCATGGAAAATCAATCATTATTTTCAGAGTTTATGTGTATTCCCACCTAAAGCTTATTTTTCTATTAAAATAAAAAGCAAATACAAAATAATACAAACCTAAAGAGAGAATCCAATTAATCTCAAGACTAACAGGTAACCTCACCTGTAATTAAGATGCAGCAGTATCCTAATTAAAATCCCCTAGCAATGACAGACTGTGAACTCGGCTGTATTGTGGGGGAAAGGGTACAGAGAAAGAAGTTCAATTATATAGCAATGACAGGATCTTACTGAAATGCGTGTAATTAAAGTCTCTACCTCTTAATGACATGCTGGACCTAATTATGAATTTGCTTTTTACAGTGTTAATTAATTCATTCTAAGTTGGTAATGCATGTATAGTACAGATCCGGGTAAGTTCCCAGACAACAGGAATCCGAGGTAAACAGGAGTTTAGGGTAGTGGGATGTGAGTGTTGTGGACAGCAAATGACGGTGGCTGCCGATGGCGGATGTGTGCCGAAAGCCCTGGAGGAAAGTGTTGGTACGGCCTAGTTAAGTGTGCACACAGAAGAGCTTTCCTTTTCAAAAGTAAATACCAATCTCTCTAGACGTAAACGGTTGTCTTCACTACAAATCCAATTCAGAAGGTTTGGGAACCAAATGCATAATCCTAGAAGGATTGCCACGGCGAAATTAAAGAATATGGGCAGCTGTCCATCCTTATCCACAGAGAATACACTCCAAGATCCCCAGCGGATGCCTGAAACTGGGTAGTTCCGAATCCTATATGTACTGTTTGTTCCTATACATACACACCCATAATAAAGTTTCATTTGTAAATCAGGCACAGCAAGAGATTAACAATAGTAATAGAATAATCACAACATACTATAATAAAAATTATGTGAGGGTGGCCTCTCAAAGTATCTTACTGGGCTGCTCTCATCCTTCTGGTGATGATGTAAATGATAAAATGCCTACCCGATGGTGAATGCCGTTAAGTGCTGAGGCAGAATGAGGCTACAACTGGCCTGACACTATTGTCAAAAGAATCTGCATCTGGACCCACCCAACAGTTGGCTGTGGGAAACTGCAAGTGCAGGAAACAAAATACCAGGGGCGCCTGGGTGGCTCCGTGAGTTAAGCGGTCATGAGCTCACAATTCACGAGCTCGGACCCCGCTGACAGTGCAGAGCCTGAGGACTCACGCCCTCCCTCCTCTCTGCTCCTCCCATTTGCACGTGCTCTCTCTCCAAATAATAAACTAAAAAAAAAAGACAAAATCTCAGATAAGGGGGACTCTACATTTTTTCTAAATCATGATTTATAAATGTGCCATCTCAGAAAAATGAGACGCTCCCCTTAGATCCTAGACTTTAGGTAAAAACTGGGGGGTAAATTTTCTGAAAGAGTTTAAACAGAATGAGTTCCAGCTTCCAAAAAACACGTAAAACAAAGAGCTCGAACTTTCCTTTAGCCTCCCAGCAGACCAGGGCAGCTCTTAATCTGGCTTCCACACTTGGCCTTCAGAGGGTCTATGAACCTATAGCAATTACTTATACATATCTTGTTAACAGAATGAAAACTTTTCTGGCATAAATCTATAGCTTTCATCGGATTCATAAAAGGATACAAGAACCAACAAAGACTGAGTTACTCCTTTTCTTAAGAAACAGAAATAAGCCAGCCACTGATGATCCTGAGCTGTTTAATGCACATAACAACACACAGCTTTCACAATCTTAAAAACAAGACATTCAAAAGATGAGTAATAAACATTTGGCTAAGTTCACATTTTTACTGGTAACAAATATTTTAACTGGAAGCAAACAGCATCAAAGCTACCTCTGGGAAAGCATAAAGCAACATTTATTCCTTCCTACCTAAACATAAAAGGCGAGGGGATTTTCTGATCTAAGATGTTACAAATTTCTACAAGAACACACCTCTACAGAAATACAGCCCAAGCCTTTTGTCAAGAACTCCACAACATAAACTAATATTATTTTTCAAATCTCAACTGTTTTTATTTTTAAGCAAGCAGTGGTGTAAGTCTTTCTCATTGTTTCTTTCTCAAATGGCTTCTAGAAAATGGCATCCTGGGACCTTTAGCTCTAGGTCTCCAAAATTTTCTTTGGAAAATCTGATCCATAAAGTTTCTCAAAAAAAAAAAAACAGGTAATATACCTGATCTAGTAAGACAGACAGGTCAAAACAATCTGAAAAATAGATGTGTCCCAGAGGAAAGGCTCAAGACTTTACAAATTCCTCAAAAATGCCACTGTGCTAACGGCCAAGGAGGATGGTTATCCGAAGGTATCATTCGTTGATATTTCTGGACGGTATGGGGTACTGCCTGGCATCACTGATTGCCACGCATCATTTCCTGTAGATAAATGGTATTCATGTGATAAGCCGCCACCCAGCTCGGATGCCTCTGGGCGTTCCAATAGTATGACTGAGATGCAGCAGTGTAGTACTCCTGCCACGCCCTGTAGTAAGCTCTCCAGTACTCCTCATAATCCTGGTAGGTGTCAGAAAAACCCGGATGCGTCTCCCCGTGGCAGTCGTACCAACCGTCCTTCTGGGCTTCTGTCTGCGGTCGATAGGAAGACCGCCGGGGAGGGTTTCTTCGGCTCTGCCTGGCTCTCTGGGTAGCCCCCTCTTTATGCCTTGCCTTCGTCTGCATTTCAGGTGATGCTTGATACTCTACTGGATCAGGGATGTTGTTTCCATTCAGAGGCTGCTCCAAAGAGAGATGGCCGTCCACCTGAGGAGACTCCGCACCTTTCGGCTGAGGATCAGAAGAGCCTTCGAAGTAGGACTTATTTCCTTTGCTCCGGGAAGAAGTCCTTGAGCTGTAAGAATCACTGTCACTCTCGGAGTCTCCAGATTGACTACTGCTTGCCAGTGTCTGCACTCTCTCTTCAGGAATTCTGTTTCTTACAAAACCGTTTTGAGGATTCACAGTCTGATCCCCAGGACCCATGTAGTGTCTGATGATTTCCACGGGTTTCTCTAGCCCCTCTTTAATATAGTGTTCATAATCCTCCACCAATTCTGAAAAAGTCAGAGAGTATGGCAGATGGATTTTAAAGGATGACAGACAAGGGATTTTGGGGAGTGACACAGGTGCAGCTTCTGTGACCTGGTGCGGACTGGTAGTTTTTTCCACAGAGGTCTGAACGGAATTCTTCATCTGCTCTTCCAACTGTATGCCACAGCCCACTTCTTTTGGTGACATTGCTTTTTCGACGATTCCACACTCTGAGTGGCTTTTCACAGGAAGCTTTTGTTTGGTATTATTTTTTGATTTGACTAAGAGTGCAGATACAGAAGTATTTCTGGATGAAGCCACATGGTTACCATGAGCTTTTGGTGTTGGAAAGGTTCTCTCTATTTTCTGAATCTGCTTTTTTAAGGGCTGGGTAGGTACATTTGCTAAGCCATATGTATGCATAGCAGCTTGAACCTCCACATCCCAATCCAAACATTCTTCCATCAGATTGGGAGGAATGGGATCTACATAAAAGGAACAAGAGAATATTAAAATTCTTGAGCTGCTCGAGACGAGCAATTTTTGAATGGCTTCATAAAGCTTTCCATGGTAAAGTAAGGTTAAGAAATAAAATGTACTAACAAATACACTAGGAAGCTTAAGAATTACATACTAGTGTTTTAAAAGACCTAAGCAGTCCTCGCAGTAAAGAAATATACCCCAAAATATACAAGACCCATCCCATACTCACGAGCGCTATCTCCCCATACCTCTCATTCAGAAAGAGCTTAGGCTCAAGTCCGCAGCGACTCCCCTCATCTCTTCCCCTCTCGCCTGCCCACCTCTTCCCCTTTATGTCACTACTGCTGACAGCCAAACAAGGTATTAGAAAATGGATCCCAAAGCTTATCGACTGGGAATTATTACGACTGCAACTCTGCACCCAACTAAATCTGCCACCCCATACTCCCGGCAGGGAGGAATCACTGCCCCCAACAGTGGAGAAAAACCTCTATCTGGGAAAAAGTTAAGAGGACTGTATAAAGATCTGTGCCATAATGGCACTGGTCAATATTTTTTAAACGTGCTGGCTCCAGCCCTACATTTTCTATTCCATCCAGGGGGGATCATTTGCTCCCACCTGCACACACACACCCTCCCCAAGTGTGATCAGTTTTCCCCTCAGGCAGACAAAACACACAGAACCCTGATTCACACAGGTCGTGCCCGTCTGCTGGTGCTGCTGGTGCTCCACGGATACTCTCCACTACTGAGTCCCTCAGATCTGGACTCTTCTCAGCTGGGGCTCTGATCTTTTGCTGAACAGATCCTCTGACAACAACTCTGAGGGCTACTACAGGGATATCCCTTGTCTGCCTACTACACCTCTCAACCAGGCAACTCCCCACCCACTCCTTGCCAGGCACGGCACCGGAGCCGTCTGCTATCGCGCAAGCTCCAAGTGCAATATAAATCTAATACCACAAATTTAATTTTCTCATGATGTCAAGGCTCTGATAACATTACATAAAGATCCAAATATGTCATTTTCCAGTAACCAAAGGCAAATTTTATTACACTAGATACTGTGATACTAAATCCTACTGAAAGTCTTAACCCTCTTTCCCCAATTTTCAATTTATTTTTCCCACATTATAATCATCTGACAGATAACCAATAGACTTATACATAGAATTAACATACTGTAGAGTCTTAAAAGTGACACGGGTGCCTGAGTGGCTCAGTTGGTTAAGCATCCAACTTCGACTCAGGTCATGATCTCACTGCTCATAGGTTCAAGCCCCGCGTCAGGCTCTGTGTTAACAGCTCAGAGCCTGGAGCCTGCTTCAGATTCTATGTGTGTCTCTCTCTCTTCCCCTCCCCCACTCACGCTCTGTCTCTCTCTCAAAAATAAGCATTAAAAAAATATATTAAAAGTAACAGAGAACCTGAAAACTGTTTCTAAGAACAAATCTATTGTAAATCAGGACACTAGCTTTGAGCAAGTAATTTGTGAAAAGATCACAAAATGAGCTATGGACAGAGCCAGAACCACAAGAATCCACAGAATTCCCAAGACCTATGTTTAATCGAACTTTATAAAAATCACTAAAGGAGTTAAATATAAATCGCTGAAATATTCACTGGCATATTCAATAACGACTTATCCCATATTCCAGAAGGTCGTGAATATATAAGTATATAATTATGTATATATACATACGTATACGTACATATACACACATATATACACACGCACACTAACACGTGTACATTAACATATATAGTAAATAAACCACATTTCTACACAAGAGGCTTTTAAAAGTTTTCAAAGGGAGCATGAATAGTTTCAGACATGCAGTTTCCAAGGTGGCACTTAAAAAAAAAATCAGCTCGACAAATTATTCATTAAATCAAAAGAAAACACTTCAGGGCGCCTGGCTGGCTCAGTCGCAAGAGCACATGACTCTTTATCTCAGAATCATGCGTTCAAGCCCCACACTGGGGCTTGTATAAAGATTACCTGTAAATAAATAAACAAATCTCTTTTACAGAGATTTCTTATAAATAAATATATAAACATTTTTAAAAATTTTTAAAAAGGAAAGAAAACACTCCAAATTTTCCTAAATGCACTCAAGTTAAAGATACTATTCTTTCCCATGATGACAAAGGAAAATATGGCAAGAATTCCCTTCACAGCGACAAAAGAAGTGAAATATATGCCCCCTTGCGGTGAAATCAAACTGCAAGGCTACAAGCTAAAATACAGAGGTAATACAGTAGTAAGATAGTTCTCATTTCTCATGTGCCAGGAGTTAGCTGGCAATCTTCTCCCTGCTACTTATTAGCTGTAAGAACTTCGGCAAATTACTTCACTTCTCAAACCCTCAATACCCTCATTCACAAAAAGTCGGTGATAAGGGCACACACTGCATGGGACTGCGGGGATAATTAACTGAGCTAACACACAGAACAGGGCCCAACACATCCTCAGTGCTCCGTGTCAGCTGTTTACTTTATGAGGCCTATCATCACCATCACTATTCTTTTGACAGCAAAATGACACAGACAAAATATACCTGGTAAAGGCAGAAGGTTGATGTTACATTTCTGGGCAATTTTCATCATCACATTTTCTTCTTCTCCCCGACAACAGTAGGTCACCGTCAACCCCAAGGTACCTAAAGGGAGGGAGTGTTCATTAGTCAATTATTTTCATATAAATGACATTCCACCTGTCATATTTGTGAGCGTTCCTCCTAAAGAAAGCAGCCAAACTTTTCTTTTTTTACCAAAACGGCCAGCTCTGCCAATCCGATGCATGTATGTCTCCCAATCCAATGGTACATCCAGATTTACAACCAGGTTCACCTTCTCAGCATCAATCCCACGGGAAGTCTTGAATTGAAAAGGAGAACAAGTGTTTGCATTAACTGCCACACAGGCACCAACACACACTAGATTATTCTAGCACAGTACAAACAAGAGCCAAGTTAAGAACAAGAAGGTATTCAGGAGCAAAGGAAAAGGAAATTCATTTCTAATGACTAGTTTCAAGAATAAAGATGTTGAAAATCTGGCCATTTGTAGCAAAATGGCTGGAGCTAGAGGGAGTCATGCTAAGCGAAATAAGTCAGGCAGAGAAGGAAAGATACCTTATGTTGTCACTCATAGGTCTAACAGGAGAAACCTAACAGGACCATGGGAAGGGGAAAGCGGGGGAAAGAGTTGGGGAGAGGGAGTGAGGCAAATCAAAAGAGACTTTTGAATGCTGAGAACAAACTGAGGGCTGAAGAGGAAGGGGGGAAGGGGATGGTCATGGAGGAGGGCACTTGTGGGGAAGAGCACTGGGTGTTACATGGAAACCAACTTGGTAATAAACTATTAAAAAAAAGATGAAGATATAAAAGAATATATATAAAAAATATAAAGAAAGCATGTTCCCCAGCACTGGAAAGACAATTCCCTTCTGGTATTCTTACCAGATACACCCATGTAAAATAATAGTTGAAACCTGTGCATCTGACAATAGAGCCCAAGTCAGGATGGATTAGTCACCCAAAACAAACAGGAAACTTACCAGATCTGTGGAAATGAGGACTCTGCAATGAAACTGCTTCAGCTTGGCCATAGCATCAAGACGCTGATTCTGATTCATGTTACCTAAAAAGACCAAAAAAGAAAGTCATATATAAACAAGCTAACATATATTTACCAAATTCACAAAAAGCAGAAATCATAACTACCAGCCTTAACGCTTTAAAAATATACCAAAGTTGGGGTGCCTGGGTGGCTCAGGTCATGATCCTGCAGCTCATGAGTTCAAGCCCCACACTAGGCTCTGCGGTGACAGCTCAGAGCCTGGAGCCTGCTAATGATTCTGTGTCTCCCTCTCTCTCTGCCCCTTCCCCACTTGTGTTCTTTCTTAAAATAAAAACATTAAAAAATTCAAATATATATACCAAAGTTAATTCTACATATAGGTTAAGACCTAAAGTCAGAATCTTTTAAAATATGGTTAGGCAGTCAACTTGAAATTCAAAAACCTATTTTATTTTACTTTTAAATGTTTATCTACCCATTTTGAGAGAGAGAGAGAGAGAGAGAGAGAGAGAGAGAGAGAGAGCGAGCAGGGGAGTGGCAGAGAGGGAGAAGAGAGAATCCCAAGCAGGCTCCACACTGTCAGCACAGAGTCCAACGTGGGTCTCAATCCACGAACCATGTAGTCACAACCTGAGCTGAAACCAAGAGCCAGACACCCAACCAAGCCACCCAGGCACCCCTCAAAAATCAAGTTTAAATGGTGACCAGGCTATGCCTGCAGATATAACATTACATCCGCAAGGTTACATATGATGTAGAACGATTCTCAGAAGAATTGCTTTAATCAGCTGTTTATAAATTTGGTTTTGAAGTGTGATCCATGGTTAAAATATTGTCCATCAGAAAACAGTCTCCCTAGTATGTCACAGTATCCAATGATGAAACAAACTTAGGCTAACAGGTTAAAAAACTAAGCTATCAATGAAAACTCTAAAAAAGATCTTACAGATCAAAAACTCCTTTAAATCTTTCATTTCTATTAGGCCAGCAGTAATAATTTAGTTTTCTGTCAAAAATGAATCATCTTAGGGTGCCCAGTTGGCTCAGTCAGTAGAGCATGTGACTCTTGATCCAAGGTTGTGAGTTCAAGTCCCACACTAGATATAAATATTAAATATAAAATCTTTAAAAAAAAATGTTCGCCTTCCTCAAGACCATAAAGCAGTTAATTCAATAGCAATTTGTAGCATTTTTACAATGATTATGTAAGGAAGCAAAATATTTTTCGCTGAATAAACTTTATAAAATTATTGAGCTCTTCATGGATAATTCATTCCAATTTTCTAATTTCATATGAGGTACCAAGTTACATCCTTAAAAATAAGAATACTTAGGGGCACCTGGGTGGCTCAGTAGGTGAGGTGGCCGGCTTCGGCTTTGATCATGATCTCATGGTTCGTGGGTTCGAGCCCTGCATCAGGGTCTGGAGCCTGCTTCGGATTCTGTGTCTCCCTCTCTCTCTGACCCTCCCCTGCTCATGCTGTCTCTCTTTGTCTCTCAAGAATAAAGGAAACATTAAAGAAAATTTAAAAAAAATACTGAGGGGCACCTGGGTGGCTCAGTCTTAAGCATCTAACTCTGGATTTCAGCTCAGGTCATGATCTCACAATTCATGAGTTCAAATCCTGCATCGGGCTCTGTGTTGACAGTGCAGAAGCTGCTTGGGATTTCTCTCCCCCTCTCTCTGCTCCTCCCCTGCTTGTTCTCCTTTCAAAAAATAAACTTTAAAAACCCCAAAAAACTAAAAACTAAAAACTAAAAAATAAGAATATTGATATATCAAATACCAATGAAAAAATTAACCTGAAATTTCCTTTACTCTGAAGACTCAGTGTAACTGCACACTTCTAGGACAACTCATGAAGTAGTATTTCTTCCTCCTGACTTTGGAGAGGCTTCAAGTCAGGATACCAAACAAAGATTAAAGTAAGAGATTAACTTACCCGAAATGCACTCAGCAGGAAAGCCTTTCGAAGAAAGGATATCAGCCAAATGTTGTGCTCTATGAAAAATAACATAGAGGTTATAATTATATATATATGGCCCCACACCTATCCTTTTATTTCACAAGTTCCCCCAGGTGACCTTTTAAGGTACGTTACCTGCTGTGCAAATTAGAAAAGACTAAGGCTTGATTGAACGGAATTCTGCTGAACAGTTCCTGTAAATGCTGAGTCTTTTCCTCAAAAATCTTATGGGCCAACGGGTATGAATTGACGACTTTGTAATACTGCTTCAAACCTGCAAAGTGTCTTTTGTTAAAACCTATATGCTATATCCTAATAGCAAATATGAAAAATACAGCCAATCAGGCAAGGAAAAGCTCCAGAATATCACCAACAAACCAGTAGTGTAAGTATCCAATATCCATACTCACCTATGAGACTCGGATCACTGGGATTCAGTCTCACAAAAGTGGGATCTCTCATGTACCCTGTCAAAGCGTTAGCCAAATATTCAGGGTAGGTGGCTGATACAGCCAGCATCTGTTTACTGTCAGGCAAGGCAGAATAAATCCAGCTGCAAAACATAACACACACACACCATGGAAACTAACCAGACAGTAACTGCCAGCTGGAAAAGCTAAAGACAGACACTTTAGGACACCATTTTAATAGTCAAGCCGAGGTATTTTTCTTACTTTATTTGCTCCTGGAAGCTGCCTTCTTCTAAAAGCTTATCTGCTTCATCAAGAATAAAGAGACGTATACTGCCTGGGTTCAAGTAGTCAAGTTCTATCAGCTGCTTAATTCTGCCTAAATTCCAGAAAAAAGTATATTGAAATATTTAAGATGCATAGAATTTATGCAAATCTTGGCCAGTGTTGTTATTCTACTCATAGGTTATACTGCTGATTTTCTTGATCCAACCTTCATCATTATACATTTACACACCAAACAACAAATTAGAAATTTTGAGTTCTATCTTGCCTAAATCCATTATTTTTTCCTCACACTTCACCACCAATAAGGATGGATCATAAACACTATTCCCATCGAAAGACTTGAATGCTAAAAAAACAAACAAACAAAAAAAAAAAAAAAAAAAAAAACTTGAATGCTAAGGCCCTGAATACTAAATCCTGATTTGAGTGATTGAGTGATTCCTGACTGAATGATTAATAGAGAAGCCAAGAATAATCCCAATCCATGGCTTAGAAAGGCTTCCTGAAAATAATCTCATTTCTCTCATTCCCAGAAGCCAATTCTGTAGGTACACTTAAACATCCTTAAGAATGGGGATTTTCTAAATTCTGTTGGTAATTCCAGTCACATGTCTAAAGCTTCTTTGTTTATAATCCTGAAGGTAATTGTCAGAGTTATCAAACATTCCCATATTCTTACATCAATTATTTTTTATTGCCAATATTAAAGGTGTTCAGTTCCTTAAAAGCCCCAGCTGTGAACAGTCACTGATATCTTACCAGGAGAGCCAACAGCAATATGACACTTTTTAAGTCTGGTTTTGTCTTGTGATAATGGAGTCCCTCCAATAAAGACATGACACTCTAAGCCTTCCATTTTTATTCCAATAGCTGTAATAACAGAATGTATCTGTACAGCAATTTCTCTTGTAGGAGCCAAGATCAAAATCTAAAAAAAGCGTAAAATAAACATACTTTTAACGAAGTCAGTGGAATAGATACATGTGGTTGGCACATTCGCACTACAATGAGCTATTTTTCACTTAACCGATCATTTTAAATGATTAGTTTGTATTGAAAAGGGAAACTATTTCATTCATTCACTTATGTATTCATTCAACAAATACTGAATAAGAACCTACTATGTACTAGGCAACATATAAGTTGCTGTGGAGTCAAGACTTAATACGCAGTTCTTGCCCTCAGGGCACTTTCATTCCGTGTAAGAAGACATACAATAAACAAACAGACATAAATAATGGCATACAATAAAAGGTGCTATAAAGAAAAACCAAACAGGGAAAAGAAAAAGGATAAAAGAAGAGGAGTTTTGGGGTTTTTTAAATTTTTTTTAATGTTTATTTATTTTTGAGAGAGCAGGAGCAGGGGAGGGGCAGAGAGGGAGGGAGACACAAATCCAAAGCAGGCTCCAGGCTCCCAGCTGTCAGCACAGAGCCCAACACGGGGCTTGAACCAACGAACCTTGAGATCATGACCTGAGCTGAAGTCGGAGGCTTATCGGACTGAGCCACCTAGAAGCCCTAGGAAGGAGTTATTTTAAATGGGGCAATCAAGAAAGGCCTCTAAGGAAGTAACATTTGAGCAGACACCTAAATGTACGTACCACAGAGTAGAGCTAGCTGCAGGACACCTGGGGAAATGTTTCCGGGAAGAGAAACAGCAAATGTAAAGGCCTTAAGACAGTAACATCCTCCGTGTGTCTGGGGAACAGCAGGGAGGCCCATGTCGCTGGACCTGCTGGACCTAGTCAGGGTGAGACTTCTGGCTCCATGAAAAGGAGCATTGGGGAGTCACGGGGAGAACTTTGCAAAATAACTAACTACTGGAGGACATGCTGAAACTACGAGATCTGAGCTAGGAGAAGGAAAAAACAACTTAAAAAAAAAAAACTAGGAGAAAATATGCCACAGCGCTTAAGAGCAGTTTCTTTCTGGGTAGGTGAGATTACATGCAATTTTCTGGTACTTCTTGACTTTTCTGAAGTTTCCCAATTTTCAAAAAGGAATTGAGAACACAAAGATCCTAAGTTTAAAATAACAAATTTGGGTGATGGAACTTAATCAGGTTTTGGCATTTCACGTACTCCCATATTGTCAGAAACCAAAATCTCAAAATACACCTCAACTCACAAGTAGAAGAGCCTAGTCTCAGGGAAGCTGAAGGATTTCCTACGTGCATAAGCCAGGATTTGGTAGATATTAGACTCAAGGAGCTCTGAATACGGATATCCTAGCGTACCATTTATACGTGACATGGGCTCAACAAATCTTCATTGAAGAAATAATTCCCAAACCTAAATCTCTTATTAGTGTGGGTAAGACCATCTTAGACCTACCCCTAGAGAACCTAAAAGATGGGAGATCAGTAAGATACACTCACAAAGCTCTACCAACCACCTGCAGTTACCAGCAATGGGCAGAGCACCACATGATCACCAATCAGGGCAAATAGAAATCTTAACCACAATCGGGTCAGCAAGTAAAAGAAGGAAGAAAACCTATCTGTATTCTCAAGTAACTGAAAAAACTGACAGACGTGGCAGACTTATTCTAATGTCCAAACTTATAACACTAATAACATATTCTGGGTCACCATCCACACCACCACCACTCAAAAAAAGTCTTTAATGTCTAAGTCTATGCTTTTCATATGGTTTAACTCAATCATTCATTAAATTCACCTCTTCTCGCAGGAGCTATGGTATTGCATCCAACCTGTGATAATAAAATCCGTATCACATACCCGCCTTTGGGTCCTCCGAGTTAAACTCACCTGGGTACTTAGGTTTTCAAGAACAAGAGAGTCCAAAGCAATGGTAGAGAACACACAGGTTTTCCCAGTGCCAGATTTGGCTTGAACAATTAAATCTGAGGAGAAAAAAATATATATACCGTATATCGCTAGCCAGTACCGACTAAAGGCGCTTAGATACCAACATGAAATCACAGGATCAGAAGAGTCTCCAGATTTCACCTAGTTGGCACCTTTGCTTTTAATGAACTCTCAAAAAAGCATCGGACCGTATCCAGAAACCGGCCTCGTCCCTGAACCTCTACCGTTTATCTTCCCGAACTGAGAGCCAACGGTCCCTGCGAAAAGGGCTGTAATCATCTTCCAATTCAACGCTGCGTCTCTTACCGAGGAAACTGAGGCCCGGACAAAGGCCGAGCCCCGCACCCGCGGCCGCCCCGGGACTCCTCCGGACACCCGCCCGTGCACGGCCCCTGCCCTCACCGAGCCCGCAGCGCCCCAGCGGGATGGCCTTGAGCTGCACCGGCGAGGGTCGCTCGAAGCCGGCAGCCCGCAGCCCCTCCAGCACCGGCCGCGACAGCAGCAGCGACTCGAAGTCGGCCGGCTCGGCCAGCAGCACGTCCCCCGTGCGGGTCCGTGGGCCGCTGACGTCGTGAGCCGTCCGGAGGCTCCGCACCGGCCCGAGGGTTGGCTCCGAAGCCGCCAGCTGTGCGGCCACACGCTCCGCCGGCATAGCGGCCTCCAACGTCGCTAAGGCCGCTGAGGCTTCAAACGTCGCCGCCATAGTCGCCGCGCCGCCAGATCTCGCGGTACTTGAGGCGAGGGAGGGAGCTTAAGAACGAGAAGAGGAAAAACTTTATTGGCAGTCCTCCCGGGAAGACACTGACACGCTTCGGCGAGGGGCGAAGGGACGGAAGTCGGAGGCTTAGGAAGTCTCGCAAACAGCGATAACGACAAAAAATGTGGTCCGAGGAAGCCTGAAAGAGGGAAGAGAGAGAGGCGGAGGCTTCCGGTATGCGGCCGCGAGCAGCCTGAAGGGGGCGCCGCGCACACGCGGTGAGGGCGCCGCTGGGCCTCCCGGCCCTCCGTGGGCGGTCTGGCCACGCCCTGCGCCACGCCCAGAACGCGGGCTTTGTGAGGCGCTTGTGGCGTAACTCTCCCCGCCTCCTGGCCGCTGGCTGTGGGTGCCTCCGGCAGAGCCTGTCCTCGCCCGCCCGAGGCGTCCGGAGCACAGCCAGATTGGACTTCCTCGTGGTTGTCCGGGCCGTGTCTGTCCCGGCACCGCGTGACTCTTCCCTGTCCCCAGCCCGAGCACGGCACCTGGCACACTAAGCTCCCGTACTTGTCCATTGAATTGCAGCCGGGCCGTGGACCGACACCTCTCAAAGCCATAGCCCCTCCTTAGACCGCTCTCTGAACTTATGTTGGTACACATCGATCTCTGCCTTCTCAACATGTCCACTCAGAGGTCTGGTAGACATCCCACGTCTTTCATGTCGCCTGGGTATTGTCCTGTCCCTGGCGCTATGCACCACCATCTCGCGGGGGTCAACTGACAGTCTTTGCCACCTTCCCTTCTTTTAGGTCTCTGCTCAAATATCGCCTTTTGGAAGAGGTCGTTCCTGACCTTTTTTTAATTTTTTAATTTTAATTGCCAGTACAGTTAACATAGTGTTATGTTAGTTTCAGGTACAATATAGTGATTCAACCATTCTATTCATTACCCAGTGCTCATCATGGCAAATGTACTCTTTAATCGCCATCACCTATTTCACCCTGACCTACTATTATTATCTAAGATACTTCCGCTATCCCCTGGGCTCCCCCATGTTTCCCACCACTCTCTGTTCCCTTGTTCTGCTTTATTTTTCTTCATGACACCACTACCTGAAATTGTGTTTAGTGTCTTTTTCCCCCACTCTGTGAGGGCAGGGACCTGTTCTGTCTAGTTCTCTTCTGTATTCCATTGAGAAAAAACCAAATCTGACCCCTAGTGAGTGCTCAGTATGTATTGAACAAATGAGCTCCTGCAAGTCTTAGTCAAAATTCCAAATTCAAATAATTCTGGAACCTAATCTTGTTTATAATTCCAAAACTGAAGATATTCAGTGTCTGACTCCAACTTTTTCTTTTGTCCTTATATCATCATTCTGGTCATTCTTTCTCACCCCATGCCCACACACAGGCAGGTGCACACAGAATGATGATGTGGATTCCAAATGATGTAGGAGGGGCTTTGGCAAGGTAATCCCCATCCGTAAGAGGTCCCAAAGATGCATTTTGGTTAGAAAGTTAGAAAACATTGAGAAAATATCAACTTCCCATGTGAAAGAAGATGTTCTGTGGAGAGCAGGCACTGAAGTATCCAGGCTTCCTCTTATCTCCCACTTTTTCATCCACCTAGCCCCCAAATCCCAAACCTGGGAATTATTCTTGACTCCACCATCTACCATCCCTCTCCCTTTTCTTATAATTACCTGAGAGCAGGTAATTTAGCGTCTACATATTTCATTCATTCCTCTGTCCAGTCTCCATAGCATATGTCCTATTTTAAGCCCCTTTGTCATCCTTGCTATTGAAACAACCTTCTGAATAGCCCTCCTGGCCGGTTTTCTTCTCTCTCCCAGCCACTCACTGGAGTCATTGTTCTTAAGTGTGTACCTTTGTTTGGGTCCAACTTCAAATCCTGTTCCTTTTTTTTTTTTTAATGTTTGTTTATTTTTGAGAGAGAGAGAGAGCATGTGAACATGAGTTGGGGAGGGGCAGAGAGAGGGGGGGACACAGAATCCAAAGCAGGCTCCAGACTCTGAGCTGTCAGCACAGAGCTCGACTGAGGGTTCAGACTCATGAACCTCGAGATCATGACTGAGCCGTAGTCAGACACAACCAAGTAAGCCACCCAGGGGCCCCTAGATCCTTTTCACAAACTTTTTTATTTCCCACACCAGACTCCCACTTGACACACTCCAGTCCACCTCTTTACCGTGTTCTTATTTACTTATTTAGGTGTTTGTCCCTTACACTAAAATACTATGAGTTTCTCAAGGATGGGAATTTTGTCACTCCAGGCTCTCCAGCCCAGCACCAGGCCCTTGGTGGGCCTAATAAACACTGAATCTTGCTCAAAAGTCCTTGCTGGGTCTCCACATGCATAGCAGTAGTTCTATAGAACTCACACCAATCAATGATGAAGAAGCCATGGGATGTTTCTCATCCCAAAAGAAACAAAAAAGTGTTCTTTTACAGAAAAGAACACTTCCAGTTTTATCGACATCCTGTGATCATGTGTATTGTTATTATGTTTTACCAACACAAACATTGCAGGAATGTCACTAGGAATAAATTGTATGGCTATAGCTAAAAACACAAATCAATAAAATGTTTTCCTCAGTAGTGGAAAAGTTTAATAAAGTTGTTGGCTATAACTTTGAATGCTATAAAGATAAAACACAAAGGTAAGACACCATTTAATAACTAGGTAAGGTATGAGAGTAACATGCACTGCAACGAGTCAGACTGATGTGTGCTTCCCGGCCTCCCCTGGGGGAAAATCTCAGTGGGACCTCAGCCTTTTCCTATGCTGTTCTGTCTATCTGGAAAGCCTTTCTTCACCTTCACCTCATTCCCAGAGGAATGAATGAGGAAGGATGCTTGTGCACTGAAAAGCAAGTAAAACTTAGACTCAGGACGGATGTGGAGGTTACCATCAGACCCATACCATCATTTCAACATGGAGGTTTTTGTACCAGAGTAGAGGAAAACGATGTAAATAATAGTATGGACCTACGGTGGTCCATCCTGGGTATGAGGATCCATGGGAGAATGTGGAAAGAAGGAACGGAACTACCATTTCTACAGCTGCTTTTTCTCATTTGATCTTCATAGTAACAAAGGGTTGGCAATGTTATTTGCCTTCAATCTGAAACATGTCTTTATTCATTCTTTCAACAGATACCTTCTAAACACCTAATATGAATCAGCCAATGGCTGGAGATACAGAAATGGTAGGAAATAAACAGCCCTGTTCTCACGGAGAAGGATACCTGCAAACAGATGGCCCTGATCAAGAAGGAAATATGCAAGTAGCACGAGGTGGTAGAAAATCATATGCAATAACTGACATTTTCAGGGCCTTCGTTAAAATGTGGCTGTCATGTGGGAGAGAGTGGGAACTACTGAGAAATTAAGGAAAACAGCTCTTGGGATTCAGAGAGCAGTAGCTTCCTTCGAGATGCCCTTCTCATCTCTACCCAAACTCACAGTGATTTAAACCGTGCATTGAAAGGTGAGAAAACCGCCACACACAGATCATTCCTTACCTTTCCTGGAGTCTAGTACTTCCGCCAAACAGCAGCACGGGAGGTAAAGCCCAAGTCCCATGAAGCTCTGGGGGCTCATTTTCTGAGCTGATCCTGAAGGACAGATAAGGAGTTCCATCAGGCAGTGGGGGCGGAAGGAGAGCTCACCAAGCAGACAAGTTAGAGAGATATTCTGGGCAAAGGGAACAGTTTGTGCAAAGGCGTACAAGCATGAGAAACCATAATAGTTTAGGGAAGCCACGAGCTTTAGTGCGAACAGAGGCAAGTATGGCAGCCAATTACCAGGAAATGAGGCTGCAGAGATATATTGGTCCCAGGTTACAGAGGACCTTGTCTGCTACCATAAGGAATATAAAATGAGTGTGCTGTGCTCTCCCCATGCGGGGTACTGTTATGTAAAATAAAGAGAAATATACAGTTGGAAATGTGGATGGGGCCCCCATTAATGACAAAGCCAGGAACTCTGGGTTATAACGGGCAGACCGCAGAGCGTCATCTGAATCTGGGATCTAATTTGAGACAGGTAACTGTAGGAAGCACGTCGCACACTTGTGTCTGTCCCCTGATGGCCCCTGGGTGTTTTGGGTGTTGGTACGCTGCTCCCCCAGTAGCAGGGCTCACCTGTGTGCTGTCTGTCCAGCACACTGATTAGGCATGTGTTTCCTAGTTCTCACTCCCAGGCAAGGGGGACCTTCCCTCCTGTGTTTTTCGGTTCGTCCACTCAGCAGACTAGCGCCATCAGTAATAATGATGGTTATATAAAGCGCATCAAGTAACAATATCTGGCCGCCCGGACAGAATTTGGTTCACGACCTTCTCAGTCCTAAGTGGCTACCTCCCAACACGGAGGATAACTATTTCTACATGCACCCCTTGGCCCAGGGGGTGACTCTCTGTATCTTCAGGACCCTTTCAGACAGGAATGAGGAGGTGGGGAAGCAGCAAAGTCCCAGCCCACACACTCTACACAGCCACGTCCTGCCCCGGGCATTGGCCTGGCAGGCTTTCGGAAGAGAACCCCAGGGTTTCCTCCCTGTCTCCAGACCAGGCTCTCCTCTGCCCAAGGCCCACATTGATTAATTGCCCCTTTTAATAACACAGCCTCAGTCTTTAGGGAGGAAGGCGTCACGTTTGCTCTTCTCTTTGTGAAAATGGGGCCCAATTCATTCTTGTCCGGGCAGCATAATAAATAACCTGCCCCTGTTGGCAGGGAGTTTATTAGAGACTGATGGGACATTTAACAATAACTGGGGGCCTGTGATTTATTAGTTAGGAAGGTTCATGGCGTCTCCAAAGACTGGGAATGTGGAATTTAATTGATAAAGCGCTGTCAGCGGCAATGAGATGCACTCAATAGAATATGCATTTGAGGGATTCTCTTTGGAGCTGTCAGGAAGGGTTTCTGCTAATCATATTCAGCTTCCGTGGATGGTGGTGTCTGCCGGATATCTGGGTGAGAGACAAATGGCAGGGAGGGGACTCTGAGAGGGGCCCGGGAGGGATGCACCTGTCAGTTGCCCAGCCCGACGGAAGAATGTGACACAAATGAGCAAAACGAAACAGGATTCCCATCACCCTGAGTGAGTCCTCCCCTTCAAGAGGCCTTTGTCTCTCTCCTGTGAGCCGCTCAAGAAAGCAAAAGGTGCTGAGCACCCACTTCCTGGAAAAGGAGGGAAATGAAAGAGTTAAATGGCAGGAAGAGAGGTCTATTCTGGAATTTGAAACTCCCTAAGCCCTGAGGCTTCTGCACCAGAGACCCCCTGCCTTGCTTTCGGGGGCCCAGACACTCAAACACACAACACACATTCTTCCCCTCCTACACCCCCGCACCATAGTTTCCACCCTGCCTTCCTTGAACCCCTGGTTCTGGACAGCTCCTCCTGTCACTGCCACTTTCATGGCAAGAACAGAGCTACAGAAACCCCAATGTAGTCTCACCTTTGTTGTGACTGTTGTCTCCCTACTCTGGAGACCCCAGAATGCAGGCTGAGGACCTGGAGAGAAATGCTTGTGGTCTGGCATGTACAGAGCATGCAGCCCCCTTACGCCCTTGGCACACCCCTCCACCCCGTTTCCGAGACTCGGTGCAACTCTGAGTGCCATCAATGATGGCACAGCTCTGTCCTCAGGCAGTCTTGAGCCTTTCAAAGGCAGCTCTGCTCGAATTTTCCATCCCTCCATTCCTCGGGCTGTTGCTCAGCCTTAAACCAGGCCATGTAAGGCATGAGAGGGGCTTTCTCAGGCCAGTCTGCTGCCCTCCTTTGATCCTCATGCATCTATTCTTAGGTCCCAGGAGACCGGTCTGCCTCCTTGTTCCCTTCAGGGAGAGAAAGGGAGGGGGAAGCAATAGCCAGGGAGAAGAAGTAATTGTCACTGTCTAATCTGAGCCTTGCTGGTGACACTGAGGGACCTCTGAGCAGAATGGATACAGCAACTGGTTTGATTAAATCAAGCCTCTCCCGCAACCTTGTTAAATTAAACTGACAGGCCGAGAGTAGACGCAGGAGGGCAGAGGGATCATCGCCTCGGGTGGGGACAGAGGAGACCCGCAGCCGAGGTCCGTAAGAAGATCAGATGGTGCAGCCTGCCCTTTCCCTCATTTGCTGACTACAGAGACGAGATGAGATTTGTGGACGTGAGATGTTTAAGTACCTGTCTGAGCACAGGCTGTGAAACCAACGCGGAGGCAGGCAGACGGCTGCCTCCCTGTGGGCTCTGCAAATTCCCCTGGCAGGTGGGCCTCACATTTGGAACCACGCTCTTGACATTTCAGAGCGCCTCTACGCATCTTACTTTTACAGCAGGCAGGGAGCGGAGGAGTTACCTGCCCCACTTTAAGGTTAGAACAACTGAGGCACAGCAAGATTACAGGGCCAACCGGAGCCAGGCAGAGACAGGCCAGCAGAGCCAGTCCAAGACCCCAGGTCTTCTGCCTGCCACTTCTGGCCCACGTCGCCTCCAACATTCCGCCATATGGCAGGATTTCCCAGGGCTTAGTCCCTGGACTGCCATCCCTGCTCCCACCCACCAGAGAAATGAAAGCCACACAGCTTGCTTTGTGGGCCGTCAGGAAAATGCCAGTTCCCAACCTGCTTAGGGCAGCCCACCTGCAGAGCACACAGCCAGCTTCCAAAGGCCACGAGGCCATTCTGTCACACTCCTGCCACGCTCCCCCATGCCCAAGCCCTTCTGAGCCATTTCCACTGCACCTCATTACAAGTCAGGGGAGAAGGGGGTACAAGAGAGACTGTTAGCCACACCAGCAACAGCAACAGTAGAAGGATAACACCGATACCCCTGTGGCTCCCTCACCTGTCACCCAGTTCCTCACCTGCCAAAGCTAATTTTCCACTCACCAGTGGGTGAGAGCTCATTTCAGAGTGGCTGAGCCACACACACTCACACACATGTACGGATTCACGGTGCCCTTGTGAACAAAGCACTGCCTCATCCGGGAAGCCCTGGCTCTCGCTTAGGATGCACTCCAGTGATGTGTTCACTGCCACCTCCCACCCTCCCCAATCTCTGTTTCCATAGCAAGGACACTAGGATGGGGGTGCAAGTAAAGGTGCCACACACCGACTGTCAGAGCGCCTGTCGGACCTGCCTCCTCACATGCCAGGGCATGATCAAATCCCGAGACAGGGGGGACAGGGACAGGAAAACGGGGAGAGGAGCAGACTCTGAATCACCATGAGGGATGCTGGGTGGGAGCCGGTACAAGGTGGTAACATTTGCTTGATAGGGACAAACCCTCTGTAGGCATCACCCGCCAGGGGAGAGCGTGGAGGTACCACACCAGATACCGTGTCACCATGCTCTGTCTCTGTGGCTACCGCATGATTATGATCACCACTCTTGACCCGAGAAAGATAGGAAACAGCAGACAGACAGACAGATAGCAGGTACTTAGACAAGTATCACCAGCCTTTTAAATTCCTCTCTGGTGCTGTCGTTGGCCATGCCCAAACCCGACATCTCCAATCCATCTGAACTCCTCATAGGCAAGGAGTTGGACTCCCTAGAAAAACCTGCCAAAGTGAGGCGGAGGGAAAGACTGGGCCTGGGGTCCTGCACAGGCTCTGCCATTAGCTACCCAGGCAATCCACAGCAAATCATTTCACATTTCTGGGCTGCACTTTCCTGACCTGCGAATCATATGCTTGGTTAGGAAATGCAGACTTTTGTTAAGAGTTTTAAATTTTTAAAGATCAGAGAGGAGAAAACTGAGACTCAAAGAGGTTGAATTACTTGTCTGCGGCCCCGCAGTGAGGCAGCTGAGTGACTGAGAGGGCGTGGGTCCCGGAGCAAGGCCAGAGCCTTTGCGTGACCGGAGGGGAGTTGTGGCTCCCTAGCTCCCTTCTTCATCAGCAGAATGGAGGCAATAGAAGCCCTTGCCTCTGAGGGTTTGGGAAGAACAGATGAGTGCCTGATACAGGGAAAGCCTTCAATAAATGTTAGCAAGCACTATTTATAGTGACAGACCGGAGGCTCAGACCCACATGTCTTGACGTCTGGTCTCTCCATGAGGTCACAATCCCCTGATTATCTATAAGGTCATCCTCAGCTCCCAAATTCTATGATTCCAAGTCAGAAAGATTAAAATGCAAGTTATTTCCAAAACCCTCCAGGCAGAGACACAAAAGACCATTTAGGGGATTCATTATTCACTCTCCGTTGCCTCAGTCACTTTCTGTGGATGATGATTCATGGGGAATAATCACAGCAAAGAAAACCTGTCCAAAGGCAGGGAGAGGGAGGGCAGTAAAAACCCAAATTCCTTTGCGTGTGGAGCGCCTCTTCTTTAAAAGGTATCTTCATTTGTGCAGTTATGACAGTATCTCTTGGCTTCATTCCCATTCCACTCTGGAACTTGAGGCTTTCTCTTGGTATAGATCGCTGCTGCCAGAGCCACTGCCTACCCTGCTTCCTCACCCCCAGAACCCCAGAGAGGGAGAGGGTCCTGCCTCTCTGGTCAAGCAGAAGCCCTCACAGCAGCAGCTGTCACCCTGGCACTGGCTGCCTTTGGGGTCTCTGGCCATACCCCAAGGCTGGAGTCTAATCCGGGCTAAGAAAGTTCTCTGGTTCCTGCAGAAGACCAGGAGACCCTTGGGAACCAGCCTGGTGGAAGCAAATATGCAGTAAGCCAAACCTGAGTCATGACCTCTTTTTCTCCTCACCTCATGGCCTCAGGAAGAGAAGCAGATAGCCTTATTTCTGTCTCGCTAACAAGTCTCTCTCTCCCTGGCAGGCTGCCAACTCCTGGTTTTCGCTCACAGCAACCAGAAGCTGGTGGGGCTGGTAAGTAGGGTGTAACAAAATGAACGTTCACTCTGAGTGGGAGGCCACGGTAGGTGAGGTTACAGAGAAGTGGGCACAGGGCCTTCGGGGAGCCAGCTGTGGCAGAAAAGCCCCAGGAGGGTGCTGAGAACAAGTCACCCTCCTTTTCAGTGCAGTTCCCATCTACCAGCATTGGTTTGCACAAATCACGTTGAGTATTTCCCTTAGCTATGCCCTGACATTCTTCAGGTGCTCTTTGCAGTTGAAAAATATTTGCTTTTCCAGTAAATGTTTGCAAAATGGAAATATTTCCTTTGCAAGTAGCAATGAGACCATTGCTTAGGCACCATAAGCACAAGACCCGTAGCTGCAAATAATTCCAAGTAGGGCTCAGTAGCAGCCCATATTTGGACTAGTCTGAATAACTGTTCATTGTTTGGACTCGTCAGTTCCCTCTGAATTGTTCAGGCAGGATAGCCCATTCGTACATGGAGTTTTCCCAAAATACTATACTGCTATTTCTCCCCCCATCCCCCAACTAACCCCAATACCTTACTTCTGTGTCCCTCAAAACAGCTTTAGCCACTGCATGACTGATGGCCTAGCCTTGCAAGGCAGGTGACTTTGTACAGAAGTTAAGTCTAAGAGTGGGTTGCCTAGTTTGGCACACTAGGTGTAAATTCGATGGTGGGGTTTGTGGATGGACTGGAGCCCTCAGGGGCTCTAGTCATCTCGGTATCTGCCCTCAGGTCACACCCTGCATGCTTTCTGCAAGTAGGTAGAAGAAAGAGGAAACAGGGAAGCTTTGTTCCATCAACATACAGACCAATCTCTTTTGGCCTCAGTTGCTCTATCTGCAAGTGAGGTGAATGACACTCCATGTTTGAAGACATGAAAGCTAAGGAGCTTTTTTTTTTTTTTCATGCCTAGAGTCTTTGATTTCTCTAGCCAGCCAAAAGATTTTTCAATTAAAATCCAAAGTGAATCTTTCCTTTGGAACCAAGAGACTTCCCAGCTATAGGCCCCTTGGTCCCTCTGCTGTCTCTCCTGATAATAGGATTGTATGAGGCACAGGAGCCCAGTCCTGTCCAAGGTGGACAGGGGAATAAAGCTAGAAATTAGATTCTTTTAAGAATAACTAGGCCTTACAATCCCTATCAAAATAACACCAGCATTCTTCACAGACCTAGAACAAACAATCCTAAGAATTTGTATGGGACCAGAAAAGACCCCAAATAGCCAAAGCAATCTTGAAAACAAAAACCAAAGCTGGAAGCATCACAATTCCAGACTTCAAGCTGTAATCATGAAGACAGTATGGTACTGGCACAAAACAGACCGATCAATGGAACAGAATAGAGAACCCAGAAATGAACCCACAAACATATGACCAACTAATCTTTGACAAAGCAGGAAAGAATATTCAATGGAATAAAGACAGTCTCTTCAGGAAATGGTGCTGGGAAAACTGGACAGCGAAATACAAAAAAATAAACCTGGGCTACTTTCTTACACCATACACAAAGATAAACTCAAAATGGATGAAAGACCTAAACATAAAACAAGAAGCCATCAAAATCCTAGCTTCAAAATAAATCAAACTAAAAACAAGCTTCTACACAGCAAAGGAAACAATCAGCAAAACTAAAAGGCAACCTACAGAATCTGAGAGGATATTTGGAAATGACATATCAGATAAAGGGTTAGTATCCAAAATCTATAAAGAAGTTATCAAACTCAACACCCAAAAAACAAAGATTCCAGTGAAGAAATGGGCAAAAGACATGAATAGACACTTCTCCAAAAAAGACATCCAGATGGCTGACAGACACATGAAAAAATGCTCAACACAACTCATCATCAGGGAAACACAAATCAACACTACAATGAGATACCACCTCACACCTGTCAGAATGGCTAAAATTAACTCAGGCAACAACAGATATTGGCGAGGATGCAGAGAAAGAGGATCTCTTTTGCACTGCTGGTGGGAATGCAAACTGGTGCAGCCACTCTGGAAAAAGTATAGAGTTTCCTCAAAAAATTAAAAATAGAACTACCCTTTGACTCCGTAATTGCACTACTAGGTATTTATCTGAGAAATACAGGTGTGCTGTTTCAAAGGGGCACATGCACCCCAATGTTTATAGCAGCACTATCGACAATAGCCAAAGTATGGAATGGGCCCAAATGTCGACCGATAGATGAATGATAAAGAAGATGTGGCATATATATATTATATATATATATATAATGGAGTATTACTCAGCAATCAAAAAGAATGAGATCATGTCATTTGCAAGTACATGGATGGAACTAGAGGGTATTATGATAAGTGAAATTAAAGAAAGACAGTATCATATGACTTCACTCATATGAGGACTTTAGGATACAAAACAGATGAACATAAGGGAAGGGAAGTAAAAATAATATAAAAACAGGAAAGGCAACAAAACCTAAGAGACTCTTAAATATAGAGAACAACCAGAGGGTTACTGGAGGGGTGGGGGGGGGAATGGGTTAAATGAGTAAAGGGCATTAAGGATTCTACTCCTGAAATCAATGTTGCACTATATGCTAACTAACTTGAGTGTAAAATTTAACAATTAATTAAAGAATAACTAGGCCTCACTCCAGTCCCCTCCGTCCCAACATGTCCATGCTCAGACATGCAGTCTCTGCTCATCACCTACAGGCCTGCCTGCCAGGCAAGGTCCTCTGCCCGGAGAGGGAAAGTTCCGCAGTGATATCTGAACAAATTCCAACAGCACATGTTTATCTCTAGAGTCAGCCTTTCCTGTTGATGCTCGGGAGGCGTGGGGGAGCTGCTGGCAGGCACGGGGTGGAGGCATGAGGGCAGTAGGGATACGGACGCCCCTCTTGGGAGGGCAATGTTATGATGAGGTTTTCAGACTATGTGTGGCCACGTATGTTTCCTCACATCAGTATGAATTCCTCAGCTCTCCTGCTGTCAGTGGAGAAGGGCACAGCCTCACCCAGAGGCGAATCTTCCAGAGAGTGGGCTTAGACGCGCTGGGTGGGGACCTCCAGGTGGGGGGCACGGGATATGGAGCCAGAAGAACAGCAGTGTTTCCATTGTTTAGTTTAGGATGTGGGCTCTGTTGGGACGCAACTGGTTCTGCCTCTCCCTCTGAGCTCAGTCATCGGTGCCAGGACCTCCAGGCTTTGGCAGTGGGACAGATGGGGCCACCCTCCCTGAGTAGGCTGGGTAAATCCCATGAGTTTGACACCCTTAGACAGCATTTCCAGGAGCTGCAGGAAAACTATCCACCACACACTTATCCCTACCACCAGGGGGCAAATGCTGAGGGGCCATTTAAGGGTCCCATCCCCCGCCCCCTCCTAGCTCTGGGTGGCTTTAAGAAAGTATGTTCATAACCAATCTCAGACCTTTGATATATTCTTTATTTTCAGATGAGATAATCTCATCCTCCCTCCAGGCTGAGTTTTGAGGGGCAGGAGAGAGGAGGTTGAACTATTTGATGCTTCAGCAATAATGAATCATATCCTACATCCCCCATCCTCAGCCTAGGAATATTTACCCATGTTTATATAACTATGGCAACAGGCTTTATTCTCTGCCATTTAAACCCTTAAAAAAAAAAAAAAAAAGAAAAAAGTGGCTCCTGCCTCCTGGTCTACCCAGACGACAGCTATTCCTGCAGAAGGAAGGTAAGAGACAGAGCCCCACGTGCCCCGGTATAATGTCAGCCTTCTCCAAGGTAAGTTTGCAATGGCCCAACCTCATGAAAGGCCTTAAGAGTTTGACAGTCACTTTCTACCAAAATCCTATGGGAACCACACAGTACTAGCACCTCTGACTTGTCTGAGACGTCTCTTTTGAGCACCACACTGAGATTATTATGGTCATCAATTTTCTCGCCATCTCCTTGACCTTAAAAGTAGATGGATTTCATAATGTATATAATTGTTGTGTCACTACGTCATACACCTGAAACTAACATATGTCAACTATCTTTCAATTAAAAATAATATTTTTAAAAAGTGGATGGAATGCCATCTGGCTTTGCTTACAATATTCTTCATCTCTGAGGTGGATTCCCCTTGTCCTGACCACTGCACAGATTGTTGTCAAAATAGCGAGTTTTGTTAGGAGTGTAAGAGTGTTAGGCTCACATAGGTTTAACTATAAGCAAGGGAAGCTGAGGCCAGTAAAAGGAAACCATTTGTGCAAGTCATCTGTGCTGTCAGCGGCCTAGGAGATCTAACCACTCAGTCTGAAGTTCTTACCAGATCAGCCTGCGTCTCCTGGAGTTTGAACTATAGCCATCCTCTTAAACTTCCAAGAGGATCCCAGTCCACGTGCTCTCAGGGATGGCAAAACCAGGGCTTAAACTTGCCTCTAAAGACTATTGCAACCACAGACGCACGTTTGCTCACTGCCTCCTGCACCAGTCGCTGTCCTGGGGGCTGGAGATCTCAGAGTGAGCAAGGCCTGCATGACAGAGGAGTGCTTTTGTGGTGGTTCTCCCACGCAAGATTAGTGTGGACTGTGTTAGTGGCCTGGTCCAAAAAGACAACTCCAGAAATAGTTCAGCTGGTCTGCACGCCACAGCTCTGTCCTTGCCTCTGGTACCACAGAAAGAGACCCCTTGGTGATCTCAGTCTCCCAACTGCAAGGAAGCCTGTGAGCCCATCGCAAGGCCACACAGACAGGAGAGCCCAAACTCGCTCCGGGAACCAAACCACCGGGAGGGCAGAAGTAAATGTGATTTCAGCCTGGCCAGCTTGGAACCTCCTCAGTAGATTCTCAGATCTTCCTGCGACCTTTGGGTTTTCTGGTCCACGCCGGATCCTGAGCAGGGAACTCAAAGGGACCCGGGCACCTGGCCTTGACAAGCGGCCACCTAGATGCAGACTTCCGATGGAGTTCTCACCCACCTACGCCTGTCTTTCTTTTCTCTCTCCATGGGCTACCGCTGCTTCAGCTTCGTCTAAAGGGGGCACTCAGGTCTAGGTCAAAAGACATGGGCAAGATCCCCTGTAATTGAGAAGCTGGGGTTACATGGAGGCATCCGAAGGGACTCTGCAGAGTCTTCATTTCTAAAGATGTTCGTTCTTATCCTCCCTTCCTCTCTCTCTGCCTTTCAATAGTAAGCAGGAGAGGCACGGTTTCCTGACAAGGATCAAAATGAATGAACGCAGCCCCTGCGTTCTCTCTACACTTTCTCGCGTGTCTGCAAGGTTCTGTCTTAGGGACCCCAAATTCTGCCTGGGGCAAACTTTCTCCCGTTAATTATCTTGAAATAACACGTCGCTAATTACCCTAATTACTCTCGGGCCCTGCAAACACCGCCCCCCCCCCCTGCCCCGGCGGGCCAGAGTGAGTGGCAGAGGAGCCTGGGCGCGGGGAGGGATCAGCAGTCAGTCACACGCAGAGGCTGGTCTTGAGCTCCGCTGGAAGGAGCGCCCAGGCCCGCCTGCGGTCCCTCTCAAGTCCACCTGCCGCAACTCCTGTGTCCAATGAATAGAACCTGAGCACTTGGAGTCCCTGCCACCTCCGCGTCCCTTGAGCAAGAGTTAGGATAACTCACGCTGGTGGAGTACCGGGGAAGAGGAGGGCCTCTTCCTCTACTCCCTGCCCACCCTATTGAAAGCAGTCCAGGGCGTCTGGGTGGCTCAGTCAGTTAAGCGACCGACTTCGGCTCAGGTCATGGTCTCACGGTTCGTCGGTTCGAGCCTCGTGTTGGTCTCCGTGCTGACAGCAGAGCCTGGAGCTTCCTTCAGATTCCGTGTCTCTCCCTCTCTCTGCCCCTGTCTCTCAAGAATAAAAACGTTAAAAATTAAAAAAAGAAAAAGAAAAAAGCAGCTCCCCCCATCCCATTACCCTGTTTCATTTGTTCACAAAGAATCACTACTTGAGTTTACTGTGCTTCATTTTAACCTCTCTTTCTCCTACCCCACGCACGTTCTTGAGAGCAGAGACCTTGCCTGTCTTAATTCAGTAGCATACCCCAGACTTACACCTGGCGGGGAGTCAGCAGAGCCTCTAACAGCTTTGTGTTAAATAAGTGTACGGACCTAGCAGCGGCTCCTTAGCTTCTCGATGAAGATTGGGCTGGGAGGAGCCTACACTTGGAGGTGAGATAGACCTACACTTGCAGACTTCAGCACACCTCCAGAGTTCAGAAGAGCTGGTGATTGGCTGCTTGGCTGGAGGATGTTCCTTTTCTGATCGGAGTTTGGGAAACTGGGTTGAACCGAAGGCACTCGGCCTCTTACGGGACCGCTTCCCAGCGCCCCCTCCTAAGACGCTGCTCTCTCTTTATCACCAAACGGGGGTCACGTGCTTTTTGGGGGGACGTCGGCACAGTCTGGCGTCACAATACCCGCAGCCGCGTGGACCAGGACTAGGTGTCCCGCCGCCAGCCCCCAGTCGCGGCTGCCCTGGCCCTGTGCAACCACCCGCCGCAGGGTCCACTCGCTGCAGCCCAGCCCACGCCCCCATGAGCCCTTCTCATTGGCTGAAGGCATCCCCCCTGGATTCTCATAGGCTGCCCCACTTTTCCTCCGCCCCCCGCACGGACCGCGCGCCGAGCCAGCCAGGGAAGCTGCTCTAAGTCCCGGCCGTGGAGCAGAGGCTCGGCTCGGCGCTGCGAGAGGCGCGGGGCGCGGGGACCGGGGCAGCTGTTCCCATCCCGGGACGCTCTTGTGGAGCCGAGCGTGGCAAATGGGCGCAGGAGGAAGAGAGCAGGGAAATGGACTGCTATTTGCGCCGCCTCAAACAGGAGCTGGTAAGAGCGCAGCAGTCGCCGGGGGCCGTGAGGACTGTTCCGCCCCGACAGCACCTGGGCCCCGCCCCGGGCCCAGGGGACGGGAGTATTCGGGTGGAGGAGAGCCAGCGAGGAGGGCACGGGCGGCCGGAGGGCAGGGCCCGTCCCGAGGGAAAGGGCCGCGAGGAAACTTGGAGCGAAGATTTGTAATAGTGAGGCAGACGCGAGCAAGTGGCGGAGACCGAGCGGCCCCAGACCCAGACTGAAATGCGCCCGAGGAAGTCGCGGCAGTAATGGGGGCACACCCCCAGACCGACAGCCGCGCGGGAGCGGGAAGCCCTGGCCCGGCT